>NC_062531.1:13492694-13795194 GCF_022655615.1 Tachysurus fulvidraco | reverse complement strand
ATGATATCATACCAACCCACTCACTCTCATTCTGCCTAGGTTTTTTTTTTTTTTTTTTTGGACCTGGTGATTATCCTGCTCATTAATGTTTATATTGTTTTTTAAAATAGAGCTGGCACAAGAAAAGGAGCTAAAATGACATCCAAAGGCAATTTCAAAATGTAAAATTTTTTGACTCAATGATTTCATTTACTTCTGATTAATGATTCTATTTCCTGTGTCCAGGATATAGTCCTTAGTGTTTCAATCAATATGTTCTTTATGCCATTAGTTCCACAGTGGAGTCATACAGCTATCTGACATTTATTCATTTATTGCCCTTTTTATTGGTGAGTGTGCTTCGGAACGATTGCTGCTTCTATAAAAATAAAAGTATATTTTCCTCTTCAACACCTACACGTTTGCTATCATATGAACATCATGTAAAGGGCTGATTTATTACAGCTCAATCTACTTGTTTTCTTGGCGAGATGTCAATTGGTAAGAAAATATCCTTGTATTAAATGGCACTGAGGTAGAACACAGCCATGGATAACTGATAGCATCAGGCTTTGTTTTTATTTCCTTGTTTGTACTGATGCTTTGCCAGGATTGATTAGATGTTGTTGTTTATGCAAGAGTGTGTGGCATATTCAGAGATTTTCACTGGTGATCCATGGTTGCACGTTCCACCATGTTTTCACATGCCTTGGTGGTTTGTGACGCCGAGGACAGCATGTACATCTGTCCCATCCCCAGACCCAGTGTGACTGGCACGGCTTTGCTCATCTATTAATCATGGAGAGCGCCTTCTTATTCTGTTGCCATAGTTTCAGGGCCTGAGACGGCGCCGGGGCTGGAGGGGAGATGGCAGGGGCCAGCAATTCCAAACAGCCTCTCAAGGAAAGAGTATGCTTAAAGGGGCCACTATGGCCTGTACTGGCATTAAGCAGAGACTTATTGTGCATGCATGCCACAGATAGGCTGACTGAAATATTGGGGATGCAATACTGAAGACACAGAGAGGGTGCTGATTTTTGAATCATGCTAAGGCCCTTTGAATGGAAATGACCCATTCATAGTGTTGATGGGTGCAAATGAAACTGCTTTGCAAAAATCAGATAAGAGACTGATGATACTATTGTTTGAGATGATAGTTGTGTATTGAAAATCTCCATCTCAGCGTGTGACACAAATCGCTGGTTAGATCAGCTCAGTCTTTGGGACATTTTAGTTAGAAGAGATTATTCTGTGGTGTAGAGAAAATGAAAATACTTTCATGGAGCTGAAAGGCTTTTCTTTTTTCTTTTTCTAAATCTCTCTGACAGGATGATGAGGCTTATATCGCCTTTTCTTAATACGCAGTCTGCATAACTTTTCAGAGATGCGTTGAACCGAGCCTGCTGATTAGACATGAGAGGCTGAAGTGTAAATAGTAAATAATTAAAGCTATACAGTGCAACATCTGGAGCTAAGCATGCATCATTTTTTCAGTGGATAAGGTTGTCATAGTAATTGTTTATACCCTGTGTGATGATCTTGTTTCAGCCAAATACCTGTTATACACTCCGTCAGTTTATGATTCTCAAATTCAAAGGCAAAATGAATTGCTAATTCTGGCATAAAAGCATCAGTTGTAACCCAGGGGTGTCCTTGCCTCGTTTTAACAGTTCTGCCACCGCTGAAACTCCTCATCATGTTGCTTTTCTAGGGCGTATTTTAGGGCACAGAACATGCAGAGACAGAAGCACTGTAATCATGAGTCTTTCTCCTGTGCCTTTCATGTGGCTTTGGTTCTGAATAAAGAACCTTGTCATTGTCAGGACTGTTGGGCTGCAGTCCAAGCCAGCATGATTTCCTCTCTGCTTCTCATATCTATGACCTTTCTTGGATGGGCCACCCATAGCAGTTACAAAATAAGGGCTGTGGTGTTTTTTTTTTCCTCTGGGCTGTTGGAGATTTCCTGGTGGTTTTGAAGTTCTACAGTTGTATTACATCACCCTCTGCTTTCAGCAGGTGGAGTTGGAAAGATGTGGCTTCTGGAGGATTGTCAGGTTTTTTAAGCCATTGCATCACATTAAAGGACATCTGCTGTAACTGTTCAAGCAGATTTGGTCATCAAATTTTAATAGCTGTCTTTGCATATTATTCTTCTCAACTTTCAACAAGTTAGAGGTTTATTTAAAATGATTTTTCCAGAGAGATAACTGTATGTAAAAAACTTACAGGACATAAATAGCCAACAAATAGCTATTAGTTTTGGGTGAATAGCATTAAAGTTTGTCTCTTAAAGTTTTCCAGATTTTGAAGCTGAGCACATGCTAAAAACCAGCCCTGGGGAGGTTTTAACTTTCTGAGCCTAGTCAAAGAAAGTTTAACAATAAAGGTCCTTTGTGTATATTTATTACATATCTAATGAACAAATTGCAGCCATGTGGCGTCGTGTGCCTGGTAACATAAGCACGACCACAAGGCCTCCAGTGTTTAGCCCCTGCATGTCCATCATCCCAGCGTTGAGAAACGAGGCAGGCACACTTATCATCACTCTCAGAGGACCTGCTCAACAGCCCTAACATTGTTTCCTTCCTCTGCCGCAATAGGAACCACACGTAAAAAATTTAAAATAAGTTGATCTTTGTTGAACAATTTCATGTTTATTTTTCTTTTGCTTTTATTTAATAATCTTGGGTGTCTGTCTTGCATATAGAGAACATTGTATAAACACTGTTTATGATGAATGACAGCCAGAGCAAATATACATAGTTTTTCTTTCAAACGTACCAAAGGGATAGATGTTTGAGGTCTAATTGGATTTGCTGGGCACTGTGTATGGAAATAATTTGTCACCAGTACTGAATGAAACATCGAGCGGTGTTATTTAGATAGCCGGTGCCTTGTTTGTGTTGTGTAAATGAATATATTTCGAGGATTCTGCTTTCCTTATACCACTCATAACACACATAAGACTGTTTAGCTAGTACAAACCACTTGTCTTCTTTTCAGTGTTATCTCTGATAGGAGAAGCAAGAAACAACTTCTTCGTCTTGAGTTTCTCTAGGCTTGTTTCAACTGCAGGATAGCATATATCAGCTAATACAAGGTAACTGGATAGAGAGGAATGAAATGCTATCCAGATGCATTGCTCCTGTGTAACAACTGACCTATATAAGAGAGCTTGAGAGATCCAGGTGTATTATTGCCAAAGCATTTCCTTTTCGTCTCACTTTGATCTTTGTCCCTCAGGGCCAAATGGATTTTTATCCCTCCCCCAGTATGGAGGTGCACTTGTCCACTGCATGTTTCATGTTCATGAGTGTATCTAAAACGAACATTGTATCCTGCACTCATTTGGGCTGAACGCTGGGGCCATGAGGCAGCCTCTTTTCTTTGACGTCATCTACAACCTGTGCCAAGTTAGTTGCAAATTTAGTGTGGCAAAGGCACAAGTTTTGGTGTGAAACATTGATTTCACAGAGGGCTTTACAGTGTTGCTATGTTGTAGTAAACTTCTTTGATTGGCACAACAGCTACTTTAACTTGTCAGCTTGCCACATGTCAGATTTTCATTACAATGCTTGTTTTGACCATCAGACAAATTTGTCAGTAACACAGGCATAAATACAAGCTCTATTATGTGCCTTCATTCAAATCAGGAGGAAGATGCACAGCACCCCATTAGAGTGAATTGATGTCACACCAGGAGAGATTTTATTGCTAGCTTGACAGTGCAGTCTGAGTGAAATTAGGCATGAAGCTCCTCTACTTCATTACTCGTGTCTGATCTGTCAGGCTTCACTGACGGTTGTAGCCATGTCTTTACCTAAATAACAGCCATGGCTATTCAGTAATGGGTTGCATTTTCTCCACAGTTTGTAATATGCCATCCTATTAGTAGGCTGTTGCCCTGTGCAGATCCTCTGTCCTCCTTCCTTCTGGCTTCCTGGACTGAAGCTGAAGCTGAAGGAGACTCTGTGGCTTGGGTGTATTGATCTTCTTAAGCTGACTATGAATGTTTTTTTTATAGCCATTGGTGATGGTTATTTATTCACACAGATGCATTGTATTACATTTTGGAGGTTATTGAGTGTGAACTGAGTTTCAAATCAATGAAACCATTAATACTTTGTTTGTCCTGTTTTGCTTCCATTTAAAAGCTCATTTCTCACTTGGTATTCAATAAAATAGCCAGGAAGGTTATTTTGGAAAATGGCCACCATAAGTGAGCAGAGTGCATTATTGTAATCCTTGAAAGCAGAGGTCATCAACTGGCAGACCAAGGTTCAGATAGTGACCTAGCAAAGTGTTTCAGCACATGGAACTTGAAACATGAAAAAATACTGAAGCAGACTCAACAAAAGTTCCGTAAAAATAAGTTCAGCGATTCAAGGTTTCAAACCATGAACTAAAGTGGCTTCAGTAACAAATCCTCTTTGGATGTAACACAACAGGATTTTTTATGTAAATTATTTGACTGAAGAAAGCTCATTGGAGACCTTTTTACAGATATTCACATATTTTTCATTTTGTTTACTCTGTCTAGTCCGATTATGGCCTTTTTTACAGCAGACAACAAAAACAGAATTGTTACAGAAGTATGTGCATCGAATTCAAAACACATGTCTTTTGAGATCGTGCTACTGCTCAAAAGTGCAAATTGTGAATCGTCACTATGAATAAACAACAAAACCACTTCAAACGGTCTTACTTATAGTCATAAATAAATCACAGTTAGGAGTTTGAAGTTAACTGTTGTTGCCATTCAGTCATTTTTGTTATTTAAGCAAGAAATTTGACAATAAAATTGACTACATTTTTTTTAGTTAAATACCCCTGCTTTAAAGCTTGGACGTTTTTCTTTACATAGCAATGCCACAATACTTTCAAGATGTCAGAGTGGTAGAAACATAAGGCACACACACAATAGCTGGACAGCTGCTTGACTTTACTCGCATGCCATGCTGGGTGGGATGTGGCATCAGTTGCCAGTCTGGCATCTTAATGCTGCTTTAACAGATCATATGACGCTTGAGCATGTGTGAAAGGTCCAGTGTCCCCTTCGACCAGTGGGTGTCTGATTCAGGAACTTTGGGCTGATCAGATTTCTTGGGTTTTTCTGGTCAGGTGTTGTGCTAGTGACCTAATGAGCACCTTTAGAGGTTTCATGGCATACTGGAAGTCTGGAAATACCAAAGTCTGTGAGCATTTTAAAAATATTTAAACCAACTAAATGAATATTTGTGTTTCTGTTGAATTGTTATGCATCATTATATCATTTGTGTTACCTTTGTTATATCAGATACGACGACGTATACAATACCGACCTTATACTAATGAGTTATACTGTGCTATATACTATGGTTTATAGTATGCATTCATACTTCGTACTGATTCATTTGTATTGTGCCTTCCAACTGTCAAATTGAAGTGTAAACATTATTCGGATTATTCGAGTTTTGATTTTAGTTGAACTATTTTAGTGCACTGCAATCATACATATTTTTTTCTATATGGAATTTTAAAGGAAGGCGGCTGAATAAAAGCCATCATACAATCCCAAACTCCCGTATTAATAAAACTGAGAACGAAGCAGTATTTTAAAAAGCTGGGTGAGAAGGATTTTTACTCTGCCGGTGGGACCAAGTCACAGTTGCCTTGGCATAAAAGGGATGACAGAGTCCTCTGACACTGTTATACTGAGGCCCAGAGCTCTCCTCAGTGGCTATGAGCAAAGAGTTTACTGTACTAATGTGAGCTGAATGAAGGCCGCCAGAGACCAGGGGAGGCCTGTCGAGTTTGTAAAACATTCAGTGGTTTTCATATGGTAATTATTGCTGAACTCTGTTTCTTCTAGCTGATTTAATGAAAGTAGTCATTCAATGTGTGGTCCCCCGCCTCATATGGAATGTGACAGGGTGTAGTATTTAGGTGGCTTAATTGACCTCACAAAGAAAGAGTAAAGAAGAGGGAAAGAGAGAGAAGCGAGGAAGGCTTTTTATAGTGAGAGACTGTCTGCTTTGCTGCCATATCTAGTTAATATAAAAGCCATTGTTTCATGGTTATTTGGATAACAAGAGGTAGATTCATTCTGAGCTGCTCTTTGTCTATTTAATGCATGGCAAGTCAAGAACAATTATTACTTTGCAATGAAATATTGTCAACAAGTAAAGAGGAAAAGCAGACAAAATGCTTCCACTAGAAAGATTTGAAATATGCGAGCAAAATGCAGTTCCTAATGGACTTTTCATTGTTGTGTTTTATATATATATATATATATATATATATATATATATATATATATATATATATATATATATATATATATATATGCTTTAATATAGATTGAATAAATGAGTTGAAATAAATGGCCTTGGTGAGTAAAAAGCATGAGAATGTGTGTTCGAGTTCCAGGGTTCTCAGAGAACTAGCAAGCGTTTGTACAAAGCTGAATTAGATGATTAAGTGGCTATTTTGGTTTTTACTCTTATTACAGTTACTATTTGATTGTTTTTTTTTAAATGAATGAGATTTATCACTCAAACCTTAATAACAAAAAAACAAGCAGTAAGCTCTAAGTGGAAAGTTCAGACATAGAAAACACTTTATGTCTAATAACTACACGAGTACAATTGTACACATTTCATTAATTGTTAATGAAATAAACTTATACTTATAGGTAAGTAGAATGTACTATAAAGTTGAAGAGGGTTGCAAAAGCTGATGTAGACGACATTTAATGAGTAAGCGTCAGATTAGATGCGTGTTTGTTAGACCCTGGAGGTCACAGGAAATACAGAAGACTGGTCTAGTCTGGGCAGCAGCTTAATCGTTATCAAGACCTCCATAAACCTTGCTGATTAAAACATTTCCTGTTATTTGGACTACAAGTGAGTCTTGCTGTTTTAAGCTTCCTTCACTCTGCTAACTTGGAGTCATTAATCTCTGTCAAGCAACATTGAAGTTGAAGACCAAACAGTCTCTTACTGTGAGGCAGACAACTGCGTGTTTGAACTTTCCGGCAGCTTAAGTGAGTCATATGGGAAGCTCTCTGCATCCTTCATTTCACGGCACCTGCAAATTCTAGATTGAAGCTTCACTGTATGGCTCAATTACTCAACCAGCTGAGCCAAAAATGACTTTTTAAGCGCACAGCCAGAGAAACTTGGATCATAAACCATCATATGTTTTTCATTATTGTAAAAACACAAAGGATTGACTTGTCTTTTAAAGGATTTTTACTTGACATTAATGTTTCAAAGAAACCCAGTAGCATTCATCCACTTAGTGTTTCTTCTTTACTGCTGTTTTCATCAAGTAATGGAACTGGATGCCATTTTCCTGTATTTTATTCAAGAACATCAACAACTAAGTGGCAGTAATCTCATGTTAAGGCCCCATTTCTGGTTTAACTCACATTAAAAATCAGCAAGCAGTTAAAAGCAGAAAGATCCAGCTCAGCAAGTGTGTGTGTGTGTGTGTGTGTGTGTGTGTGTGTGTGTGTGTGTGTGTGTGTGTGTGTGTGTGCGTGTGCGTGTGTGTGTGTGTGTGTGTGCATTTGTGCTAAGATCCTTTTACATTTTATTTAAAAATGCAGGAGTGAAAAAAGTGAGATTAACATTGTTTCAGTGTGATTTGTGAAACTTTTTGTTAGGTAAGGCAATCTGTGGGTGATGTATGAATGGAAATTTGTACATAGTGTGTTTGGGAAAATATGAATTACAAGTTTGAATGAATTATTCCAAACCTGGTAGAATCAAGTCAGATATTTGTGTAATGGTGGCCAAAAGGCCGCCAGTTTTCTTGCAAATGTAAACTGGGTGGACTGGGAATTTAATGGTGTAGTACATTTGTTCAAAATTGCATGAATGAAAGTGCATCAGCTAGTATTATGAATTGAGGCATTATCATACAAACTATAATGCAGTGCACACAAGAATTCAGCAAAAGTCCTTTCTGAACAAATCTACACATTCTGTAACTTGCAGAGTCTTTCTCCATTGTTTAAACTTTTTATGTATCATCTAACAATTTTATATAAACAGCAGTCAAATAAATAATATACTATAGCCCAGCTCAAATCTATTCAGCTTTGATATACTTCAATACATAGCCTTCAGTATATATATATATATATATATATATATATATATATATATATATATATATATATATATATATATATATATATATATATAACACTCAGTAAAGCTGTAGAGGTGAAGAGTTACAAATCTAATATTGAGCTTGGTTGTATTGAAGGAAATAAATTTTTTTTCTTTTGTTGCTGCTCTTCAATAACAATGTATATAAAATTAGGTGCTGATTGTGTCATACAACGCTCACACACTTTTGTTGTTGTTGTTGTTGATCATGAGCAAATCCAACCGTAATGCTCTCATGCTCCAGATGACAGAGGCAGTCATGTAAGTCTGTGGCATGTGGGTCAGCTGAACTTATTTCCACTTTTGTGCTTGCAGTTCCTGTTTTGTTAGTGTGCATTGAGCAATTAAGAATCTCATGAAGGTAAAACAAGGTAAAATTTATCTTGCGGTTTGCTGCTTAGCAAGCTGTTGGCGGATGCTCTTTGCTGTTGTTCTCATTCAGTACATTTAGCAGTACTGGCTCCAGACCATGACAGATAACACAGAATTGGTTGTGCAAATCATAGACGATGTTGTAGGTGCAGGTCTGTTGTAGCTGCTCTATTTATGCAGCTTACCGCCCGATGGGGATCGACTAATTGGTGGCCCTGACTAGGGTCCGTTTTCAAAGGCTGTCTCACAAAAGATCACATGTTGGTGGCACCAAAATGGGGGAGTCGCAAAGAGGAGAGGTTCCCCTCAAAGAATGTCTCTGTAGAAAGAGTCCTATTGCTGACCGCGGGAGCGAATCGTACCTCAACAAGTTATCTGTGACCCACTTGCCCATCCGAGTGTGAAGACCTCCTTTTATTTTCTCTATTCTCTGGCTTGCAACACTTGAACTGTTATTCATGTTGGAACACAAAGCAAGGCTTGTCCTGTAGCTCCCATGCTCTCTACATTCTCACCTTCATACAAGGACAGTGACACTGTCAGCAGAGCTCCAGGAGCTTGATATTGATTCTCTGAATGTGAGTGTGAGTGTCTATTGCTTAGAAACAGTGACAAGAAATGTCATTATTTCTCTTTAATCTTGTACCCTTGAATCCTACTGGGTTTTTAACATACTGTCTATTGATCTTCCCCCAAATTTCAACCTTATTTATGCTAAGGTTTAATGCATTTTTAAATAATTAGCATTTGCCATACATAGTCACACTTATGATTAAATAGGCATGCAACAATATAGAGGTGAGAAGGAGAAGGGAATTAAGGCAGGTTCATTGTCAGCCAGCTCTTTCACTTGCTGTGTAGTTGTGAGCCAAAGCAGCTTTGAGTGGGCTTGGTTAAAAAGGTGTTATGACTTCTAATGATCAAAACCTGCCAATCAACCTGGCCACGTAATATTTCTAACACTCTTCATTTTGTCACTTCACATAAATTAGGCTGCATTTAAAAGGATTAACTGCCACAGCACGCTCTATAACTGCAATGTATATAGATTGAGTTTATTAAAAATTCCCTTGTGACTACTGTTGAGATATTAATGCCTTCAGTGCCTTCATGGCCTTCTTTTATGGTTTTATTTAACGAACAGTAATATCTCCTACAAATTGTTCCCTGCAGAGCCTCTCTTAAGTTGGCTAGAATCTTCGAGTGGCATCTGGTTCTGAGCAAGTTCCCCACTGATGAGTTTTAATATGTCGAATGCAACCCAATACACACACAGTTTCGGAGAAGACACTTTAACTAGATGTTGGTAGGTCATTACTTTCAACAGAGATCAATAGTTTTTGTGGATCAGATGTAAAAATCCAAAATTCTATGATCAGAGGAAACCCAGGAGATCAATATAATGTGCTCTAATTTCAGGTTTGACAGTCCGATGCAAATAGCCAAATCAGCTGCACCGTAAATAAGCTTAACCGTTTTGGAGTATACATGATGAAGATACACAATATGCTTGACTCTTTTGACTTTCCCTTAATTAGAATGGCCATGCTGATGAGTCATTTCTCTGTAAAGCATTACAGTGAGCAGTTAAAGGCTATATTGAATAACATTTACATAAGAGGTCATAAATCAGCTGTTAAAAATATTCACTCGTTCTCAGATGTATTTGCCTCTGAGGATTTTTAGAAGTTTTATTACACACGGTATGGACATTTTCATGGTGTGTAAAAACAATCTAGCACAGTTGGAAATAGGTATGATTTACACCATATCGTCTTGTGCAGACAGTGTTACTGAAGATCAGTTTCAACTCATGATGAAGAAAAGTAGATTAGTCATACATTTCTGCATGACGATTGTCTAACACACTAAACAGCAGTACTTCATCCTCTGGGGTATTTGCCGGCTAACTTTATCATAAGACATGCGACTTGTGATTATTTTTGGCCACAAAACGACCGTGTCACCTGACTGGTTTGTGGAAGTCTGTTACACTGGTATTGGTCTGTGTGGGGGTTGAAAGGGATGCCTTGTAAAGCTCAATAGGGTTTTCCCTTTGGACCTACTACTGAGTAGTGTGGCTCCAGTGACAAACCCAAGAGAGCCATAAACCCAGTGAGGGCCTCCCCTTCAATACTCCCCTGTTTTATAGCAGAGTCAAGTAGGATGTCAGCCATTTCACAGGAATCGTGTCAGCGCAACAAAAGATTTTCTTTGAACATAAGACATTCATGACAACACACAGGAAAACAGCTGCTGAATTACTGATTTTCTCTATTACATATAGGTAGTCTTTAACTGCCTGCTCTCTAAATCTTTATTAAATGGATTTCAATGTGTTCTCTCAGATTTTTTTACTGTCTCAGGCCTTGCACATTGGGATTCCATGTACATGTGGTATCAACGCATTAAATTTAGTGCGTCCTCTGCCCTCCTAGTCATTATATGGAATGGCGTAATGAGTCTTAATCAGAGGCAGGGCTGCTGCCGGTGTTGTGTTACAGTTTGGCTTGTGCATACTCGTGCGAGTTGTTTGATTGTGCTGTGGTACAGCCCTCAGTGAGCCTTGAAGGCAGCCTTGATTAGAGCCGAAGTTCTTTCAGGGAACAGGCCATGTCACCTCGTTTTGAAACGGTTTAATCTGGCACTGAGGACAATGATGCCTTCAAGATCTCATAGAAATGCACAGAGACACACATACACACACACATACTATTCTCTCAACTGGCTCAGCCACAGACTTCTGTCTCCCATCAGGATCAGTTGCTAAAACCACTATTCCTTTGATTTGACCCTGGACGACAACCGAAATTGCGCGGTTTCAACTTGAAAAGGTTTGACTTCCTCCACCCCATGGACTCAATTATTTCTCCTTGCTTGAGTCAGTAAAAAATGTCAAATTGTGTAGGATCATCTCACATGTGGGGCTGTTACATAGTAACTGGCTTCTGTATGGACAGAACACAAGAAACCTCCAAAGTAGAGTGCTATCTGGTTATGGTCACTACGGCGGTGGCCCTAATCGCATCGAGAGGAGTGAAGAAAAAGAACTGGGATTTGCAGGGCTGGTTAGAGGGGGGCTCTGTTCTCAGCAGATAAAGCTGTTTCTGAAGGCCCCCTGAGTGTTAAAGCCGTATTAAATCCCTAACGAGTCACTCTAATGAGTATTTACTTGAAATACTCCATAATCTACCCTACAGCCATTTATAGTTTGGGATTGTACTCACAGAATTTAAGTATATTAATAATATTTTTTTATTCTTTGATTTACTGCCATCTCTGCATTGACTGATGACTGATATACTGACTATGTTTTACGGTCACGCCCATGGAATAGCAAAATTTTATATATATATAAGAAAATCTAATTTTATTTCCAGTGCATTTTCCCTGACAGATATTTGAAGTGGCCTTCAGAGCTATGTTAAATATTGATGTCTGATGTTCATTGTTTCATTCATTGTTCTTTCACTTATTTCTTCACTTATAAAAATGTGAGATATTATATATTATATAACATATTTGGATATTTAAGTAAATGTTTCACAGTTTAGGTTTAATTACTTTAAAAACTTTAACAGTACAGTTAACAAGGCTGTTTCAATCATTAATTAAAAAAACATACAGAAAAGACTAGATTATTAAAAGATTATTATCCTTTCATTAATGATCATGGGAGAGAAACTAATATGTTTATTTAAAATGTAAAATGTAGCCTTATGAACAATGAGGTGTGGGTCACTGCTTTAAGGTAAGACTAAGCAGGAAATGAATTAGACAGACAGCATTAATCTTTTCTTGACTTAAGTTTACTTCTGGTTGCCATGGTTTACTATAAGATCGCAATATTCAGCTTATTCAGTCAAAATATTCTGCCGAGATATTTTTTAATATTTGAAATAATACTACTCAGCATTTTACATGGCTAGATGATTTTTTTAAAGCTTTACAAACCAGGCTTTGTACTATGCTAATAAAGATCATGCAGGATCACTAAAGTGTTTCTCCAGACATCATTTCTTAAAAAAATTAAACATAATTACATTTAAACATAATTACACATAAACAATTAAACATAATTACATTTATTATATGCTGTGAATACATGTGATACTGACTTCTATGACATGGATTATATGAGAACACAGAACTGGCTTGTGGAGAGTTGGCACTCACTATCAGGTATTAGCCTGCATTTAAATTTAAAACAAATAGAAAATTAGTGAATTTATAAATATATCCATTCATTTACTGTATTGTTGAACTTGGAGCTTATCCCAGGAGACACGTGGATCAGGTGCCAACCCAGCACAGGGCAGAAATACACACACACACACACACACACACACACACACACACATGCATGCATACACCCATTCACACACTGAAAATTTTAGAAATGCCAATCGACCAACGCCTTGTGTCTTTGGACTGGAGAGGAAGCCGGAGGAGCGAAAGGAGACCAATGAAAATGTGCCTTTATTAAGCCAATAAGCAATCATCACACATATGTGAAGCAGTAATTCACAACAATCAATTTCTCTTTCATCTTGCCTGCAAATAAAAAACGGACAAAAAAGATTGTACTTCATGGTGGGGAAAAAACACTAGAAATTCTACTGTTATCTTTATTATTAGTACTGGTCACATTGTGTTGTGTCTCATTTGCATAAAGCCAAACTTTATTGGATCACCCAGCCCTTCAACTTCACTTTGCCAACAGCTGCTACACCTCCTGTTGCTGTTAATTGCCAACTCTCGATGAAAATTAATGACTTCTGGCTGCTTTGTCACATCACATCGGTGCCAGCTTGAAGGCAGGATGCAAAGTAGATTCAACTTTAAGAGAATGCTAACCGGCAATCAGAAGAAGTTTGATTCTTTTTGCTGTGTTAGAAGCTTTTGTCTTATTATGGGTGGGGAGTTCATTAGGTTAGGGAACAGAAATTGGAAGGCAAAAGAAAAGGGAGCGAGTGTCTTTTATACCTAGGTCAGTATGGCAGCAGAGAGCAGCTGATGCTCTCTGGCTGGACTCATTAGTTGAGTGGATATTTGAACCTAAGTACTCGCTAAGAGACAGTCGCTCTTCAATTCCATTAAGGCATTGTACATTATTCACCTGTTTCATTAATCGAATTTCCTCCTAAATTTACAGCACTCGACATTCTAAAACAAATAGGAAAATAGACGAATATTTGCCGAGGGAAAGCTTTCAATTGAACGTTTGTGAAACTGACAGGACACTATAGTTCATTGCAGCTGAGCTCATCTTTGAGGATGTTGTGTCTGCTTGTGCTGTCTCAAAGACAGTCTGCTTATCTGAAGGCTGAGCTACAGAATGAAGTCCCTGATGACAAATTGCCATGACTGAACGAATAGAAACAAAATTGTGTGTATTTTTGTGTGTATGTCGTGAGGTGGTCACTTATGGCAGTGGATCATTTGGGTGCCTGCTATGGTGATATTTCCACTGTGGTGAGGTTTGTTTTGGAAGATAAATGTTACATTTTTAGCTTCATGTTGTCTCATACACTACCACATCAACTGTAAAATTGGGTTGGAAAGTGAGAGTGGGATGGGTGACTTCACAGAAACTAGTTTTCATGGTGTTTTTATTCAGAAGTGTTGTTTATTCTAATGTTTTTTATTTATTTATTTATTTTGCTGTATTTTACTGTGAGATATCTGGCAAAGCTAAGATTTTCATCCTCGTTATACTTTAGGAATAGTAGATGTTCTAAATTTTCTGTTCTGTGCTAGTGTATTACACACTTAAAGCAAATTAACACTTAAAGAACATAAACTTTTTATACAGTTATATGTCTTAGAGCATATTGCTACATATACACAATCAAACCAGGTAATGATATTTTGATCTGAATCCTGGGTGGATCAGAAATCATTATAGAGAAACGCGAAACCCTTTCAGTCATTTAAATCTTATTTTTTGATTCATATGAAATTAGGCTCTCTGTGGCTGAATAATTGTTGAGTTCTTTAAAAGAACTGCTTTGTCATCAGAGACGGTTTACAAACTCTCCAAATCTGTTCAGTGTGAAAACCTCCACTTTGCACACATCAGGATATAGCTGGTGGTGTCTGCAGTATAAGCTCCTTTACTGGTGTTGTTTATTTTGCACCCGGTGAAGGTTTTAGCCGAATGTATCCCGTAATCCTCATGCCGTGCAATCTACACTGAGTTGTTGCTGACAGCTCTGAGTTTCCTTTGTGCGTGAGGAGTCGTGCCTGGAAGAGATAGGTTCCTCGTCAGGGCATAGCTGCCTGTTTATACCATACTCTGTTTCTCCAACACAACCTCAGTCAGATTTGTTTCCATCCATACTGTTCAGGCTTTCAGGCACTTGTGAGCCTCAAGGAACCGACTGCCATTAGCATCCTGAAAAAGTTTGCATGACCGAAAGCTAATAACACAACCACTAATTTGCACATTGGCACATTGGAAAGATCCGGAGCATGTGACTGAGCAGCATGAGGCATATAGTTTAGTGCTATACACTTCCTAACTCTAGATTTAAATTTATAGAGAACAATCATTAACACTCTTTTATTTGCAATGAATTTCTTTTGGATAGAAGAATATAAATGAGCTTGCACATATCATGTATTTACTATTCACTTCAATGAGCAGAAGGCTTTCAAATTAGTGCCAATTACTCAAAGGCTAAAATTGAATTACTGAGGCTAATAAATGGGTTGCGGTGACTTCCTTTAACTTTGGCTTTCTGCTCACGTATACCCCTCCTGATTCAATTTGCGTGCCTGTTTCTGCTTTGTGTTTTTCCTTGAAATGAGACAATAACTTTACCCATAACCTTTTGAAAGGAATAGATACCAGTGATCTATAGCTCCACTGACTAAATTAATGAGCAATTTCCATTAGAAAAATTACACGACACAACTGATCTAAGGATCTGGGAATCAAAAATGTCCTCAGAGAAAGCACCTAAAATTAGATATTGAAGAACCGTCATGAGCCCTTAGGAGGAGTTACTCCAGCGGGAAAGTGATATATTGAGACTAGCAACAGAGGGAAGAAAAGATGCGAATGAGATGTTGTGAAGCATGATTTCATATGGATACCAAGCGTCTGAAAATGAGCTTATGTTTACTTCCTTTGCGGTTGTAGATCTTGGGTTTATGTTGTATGCATGTGATTTGGTGATAGCAAGTATAATTAGTGTTCTGCGCGGTTTCAGCCAGAGTGTGTACTGTGTGTTGTGTGTAATAGCCTCTTACAGTGCGGTCAAGCATGCAGCATAAAGAATCTGTGCAGTAGCTACAGAAAACCATGGTGTACCAAACAGCCACAGGTTTCTACACACAATTAGGTGTATTTTTAATGTATGTTTCCGAATATGTTTGTATTTTTCTAAATATTTCATTGTCTTAAGGCTATATTAATAAAGGCCTGTGTTTCAAATTTGTTTCTAAAAGGAAATAACAGAAAAAGTAACAAAGTCTATGCCATTAATGCAAATATTTATATTGAACATAGTCGAAGCAGTGAGGTGTTCGGCTTATTTGCGATGCTTGCGAAAAGCCTCCTAGATGAAGCTCCTGATGAAGCTGGTTAAAATGAATGGGCAACGCTTCATCAGGAAAGCTGACTTCTTAAATTAAAATAAAATATGGTGTTCTTTTTTCATTATTATGTTAGAATCATAGAAATTGGTGAAAAGAAAGAAAGAAAGAAAGAAAGAAAGAAAGATAGAAAGAAAGAAAGAAAGAAAGACCTTTTCTATAGCAGCTGTGTCCAAAACCTTTTGACAGCTGTTAACATTTTGGCATTTTCAGTGCTAAGTGTGTATGGTTGAATGATTATCAACACTGCACATCTTTTTCTTATTCACCCATTCCCAATTGTACAGTGGTCTACAACAATCACCAGGAAACTGCAATTTGTGTACCTTTGGAAATTACCTCTTTTTTACCAATTTTTTGACTGACTCAGACATCACGCAGCTCAGATCTTAACGTACTCATTCTTGTTAGGAAAAGCTCTGTCCAGGCCATGTTTCTGCTGATCAAGAAAAGTACTTATAAAAGATCTCTTTGCATGTACTGGTTTCATGTGTATAAAAAAATTGCCCACAGCATACTTCTAAAATGATTCAGCAAATCTGGCTTGAGGCTTTGCAGAAGGCCATCGCTGCTGGACGGTTGGCCATGTCCCACCTACAGTAGACTGAATGTGGTTGAAGGATCAGGACACCTTTAGATTCCAGTTACCATTCATCTGAGAGGAGTGACACAAGAACAGAGGATTAGCATTCGCCTTGGATTTGGCTAGCATGGAAGATAGAAGTGGATTGAAGAGAGCCAAGAAACAGATGTAAAGCCAAAACAACATGCATTATAGAAATCCAACAAATCAAAAGCAATGATGCTTTTTGAAAAGAAGAAGCTTGAAGTTCATTCAGATATGCTGTACACCTCATCTATACATCTGTAGTCTATAGTTTACATCTGTAGTCTATCTGTAGACTATAGTCTGTAGTCTATAGTTCTCGGGGCTAAAGAAATGTACCCGACCCGAAATGACCCGAATCACTTTTTACCCGAACCGACGTGCATAATTATTATTTTTTTTTAAGAAAAACCCGACCCGAGACAAACAGGAAAACAATTAGACCCGACCCCGACCGACCCATTGGCAATTTTTTTAACCTGACTGGACCCGAATGTTGCATAACTCTACACTAAAGTAACCGCTACAGAGTGGATTCAAAATTGATTGACAGGTTTGTTTCAACGAAAATTAGCTTACCGCCAGCCACACATCACCAGCCACATGTCGCAAGCGGTCTTGGAAAAAAGAGGAGAGGTTGGAAAAGGACTCGAGTCGATGCACACACACGAGATACAGTAGTTCAGGTCTTCTCTGGTCCAACGGTAAAAACACATTCATTTTAAATTACCCGAGACCCAATGCCACTATTATTATACCGACCCGTGTCCGAGGCACACATGAAACTTTTAGACCCGGGTCTCGGGACGGACCTCGGGTTTTTGGATCTAAGTGGACCCGTGAAGACCTCTAGTTTGTTTGCAAAGCTGTTTGTTGTTTATATGCACCAGTATTAAAGGTAAGATTCTTTGTAGCATTGCTTCTTGTGAAAATCCACTCACAGAATATGAAGTGTCAGAAATACGTGAGGTGTGTTTTTTGGGGGTTTTTTGTGCAAAGATAGTAGTGTCACTAGACTAAAGGTAAGTGCAGAATTGATTTAGAGCTGTAGCGGTTGATGTGATGGTTTTATTGAGACTTTCTCAGTGGGTGTGTTCCAACTAAATACAGCATTTCTCTTTTGTTGAACATTTTTCATGTTTTTCGTGGCCATAAATGGTTGAGGATAAGACAAACAATATTTTCCTTAGACTTTATCACAGCCTTTATGGCATCATGCCCTGCACCATGATATTGCAAGAATATACAGTTTTTTTTTAATAATTATATAGTGTAGACTTCAGTGATTTCATAGGGAAAACCTAATAATATATTTATCGTTAATAAACAGATATTAAAGCTGAATGCAATTCAGTGGATTTTTGCAATAATTTTAATTCAACACAACATTCATTCTCAGTCTAATGTTTAATGTAGTCAAATCATCATTGTAACATTTATTTAGGCTTAAATATCTTTTTTACAGTCTTAAACAGAAATTGAATTGACTTAAAAAAGTTCAAATGCTGCATGGACGTCACTGCACCACATTTATGCTTGTATTATAAAAAGTCTGAAAAGACAAATCAATAATCACTATAAGGCAAATATGTTAATGATTATAAAATGATCAGAAATACGACTGGCCTAATGCCAACAAGAACTGGCCTCAAAGTGGCTCAAAAGGATTCTACAATTGAGACACAATTTGCAGCTGCTATATTTTTATGCCTTCTTTGTCGGTGTATATATATATATGGAATTGTGAGCTGATATAAGTGAGCTCCAGTCTCTTTTCTCCGCTCATGTTAACAGGAAATTGAACGGATAAGACACTCGGCCAGCTGCATTTGCATGTGAGTTATAATATTTGATTTTGTCGTCCATTACTTTGTGCTGAAATATTGAAAGCAGATGAATAGCAATGACATGAATGGAGCATGAGATATGATAAATGGATCAAAGTGAAGCAGGATATGGTTGCCAGCCTCCTTCTTATCTTTAATAAATTTCAGTTCTGCTCAGTCTGTCAGCTGCACTTGGCTCAGATTTGGGTTGTCTCTATCCGGCTCCTGTTGATTGACAGACACGAAAAACATTTGAACATACGACTTTATTCTTTCCTCTGATGACTGTTGGAAGCAGCAGTTGGGGGTCTTCATGTATATTTAGCACACAAAACCCTTAGAAGTGACTTTTTTAGCACGTTGAAATCACTGCTTGGTGTAAGTATTGTGTTTCAGTTTTCTAAAAGCTACTTCACCTTAATTAAGAGCGTGGTTAATGTGAGCTACTTTTCATTTCACATATCATTTTCTCCACTGCGCCAGTTATCACCTTCAGGCGTTATTAACAAGCATGACCTCTTTGAAAAGGGGCATAAAACTTCAATTATACAGCATTTCATTTACAGGTTATGTTGTCAGGAGTTTAATTAACTCTGCCCATTGTCACTTAACAGATGTGAAAATCTGATTAAAAGTCATCATCATTATATCATCATTAGACTGCTTTGATATTTGTTTTTTTGAGATATAGTTCTAGTTTCTCTAAACTGGGAGTGTTTGTTTGTGCTAGGCTGAAGAATGCTAAATTCCACTGACAACAGGAATCATGCTCCAGGTTGGATTTCAACATGCTGTGTAATGTAGCATACCGCATGGCATCGCTGTATAGCTGTGGCCTGATTGCGTTTTGTGCCTCTTTATGTCAGTGTTTGGTGACTGTTGCGATGTTTGCTGTATCTGATAACGATCATTCCACCAGTGTGAGTGGTGTAAACCTGCACCAGCATATGGTCCCCAGTGTATGAACAGGCAGTTTGAGGTGCGAAAACAGCGTGCACGTCTACGTTGCAGACGCAGACTCATTTCCGCTAAGCTTTATTGCCTGCCACGAATTTCCTTCCAGCATCTGGGGTAATAAAGGTGTTGGCTTAATTTCATACTGAAACACTGAGGTTTCTGTCTCTGGCTCCTTGTTCACTGTGTTAAAACTGACATTAATTTCAGCTTTGGTTTATGCATTTGAATAACATTTAAAAACACTACAGTAGTGTAATCCTGCTTTAGGAGAAAATCCCATGCTCTTTTTTCATCCACAACTAAACCCCCAGCCCCCATTGCAACACACACATACATATGCTTCCACATAGGAGCTATGTTGATTCAGACAGACAGCTATCCCTGTTTAATCATTAAACTTTGGACAAATAGTAAGCAACAGAATGATTTTAGTTCTGAGGTAATTTGAAGCCACAATGCTAGCTTTTTGCTAAATTATGTAAAATGGGAATTTATGCTTTTTAGTCTTTAAGTCTTACCTTAGTGTAGACTTTATCCATGAAGCACTAAGGCTTTTCATTTAGCAAAGAATTACTTTGTGTTTTGAAGTGCTAACTATTCTCAAAGACTCTCTACTGCATGTGTCTCCTGGTTATAAACCCATTTCATGAGCACGCAGAGTTGATGAGAAACTCACATATGGTTTTGTTTAGTTTATATGGTTAAATGAATTAGCATAGCCCATGGTGTAGGAAATAGTATGCCTCTGATTAAATAAACAGCGATGAGGGCTGAACATGGCTGTATACTCAGTGACAGGCTGTCATGTCAGATTGAGACCATATTAGTCATGTCAGCCTACGCTGGCGACACTGATTTTATTTACAGTGGACAGTCTTGCCTGAGGTCTTGTATTTCATCCAGGTCATCTATCATGCAGTTAAGAGGAACAAAACAATACTAGCCACTGTGTTTTTTACTGAATGATGTCTAAACTGCTACAGTCAGCCCAGGTTTGTCACAGACCACGGGTTGACGAGCCTTTTTGGTGTCTTCTGGTATAATATAGTCGAGATGCACACTTAGAGGTGGAGTGCATAGAGAGCGTGTTTAGAAGAGCCAGTGCCTCCACCATCAAGGTTGTTTCCTAGGATTTCAGCTGCATGTCCTATGCTATTAAGGGAATCTGAGTGGAGAATAGTGTTTTCACAGTGCTCTGAATGGGATTCACAGGCACATGGAAAGAGCTCTCTTGCTCTCTTGTCGCCTAGCCTCCCTCCATCCCTCTGTTCCTCCCCCTTTTTTCTTCACCTTCTCTCTCGTCTGAGGCACCAGCGTGTCGCCAGTGAACATGGTGGAGAATTAGGAATTGCATTGAGGACTTAAAATTTTTACTAAAAACACAGACTTAAAACTATCAGTGCAAATCGGTTTAAGAGAATTAACCGGTCCATTTTGATTGTGCTCCTGACCTTGCAGTAATTATCAGCCATGATTTGAGGGGCTGATTTGTTGCTACATTGCCCTAGCAAAAACAGAGGGATAAAAATGTCAGCGGGGCTGTGGGTTGCCGTAAATCTCCTCTGTATGAAAGAGAGCAGCTTTCAGTTCAAGTAAGTAATGGAAGGCAGACCAATTGGGGAATCATTTCTTCCATCGATCTAATCATATAAGCTTCTCCAATTAATGAATCATATTGAATGGCATGCTGGTGAAAAAAAAACACAAATGTCTGATCCCCTGAGTGAAGCCGGGTCCTCCTCTGGCTCAGCCATCGATCTGTGACGCATGTTACTGAACTAATCCAATTAATTTGTTTCCTTGGCAAGGCAAGTTTGTAAAATCATGCCCTGACCTGCATATCTGTACTATGTTTCTGCAGGTGCCTGTGACCGAACTAATGAAGGAACTAAGGGAAACAACATATCTCTTTCTCTTTCTTGCAGGCTGAAGTAAAGACATAGTGAGGTGCCAGTGCAAAAATGAGGTCAGAGGCCTTGTTGCTGTATTTCACCCTGCTGCAGATGGCTGGGGCTGCCTTCCCAGAGGACTCGGAGCCAATCACTATTTCACATGGCAACTGTGAGTAACCAGGAGCTGCTGGGAGAAACGTCTACACCTCTTTGTTCTTCGCGCGTCTCTCTTTTTATTCACTGTCCATCTTTCATAAACATACTTCATTCTCTCAGTCTTGCATTCACATTTATTTCCTTCTGTGTCAGCCTCTTTTTCTTTTGCTTGTTGTTCTCTCATTCTCATGCACGTTGCTCCATCACTTGTTTCTCTTCCTCTCATTTCTGTCATTTTGCAAGAAATAATTCTCTTTCATTCTAACAAGAGACTTTATTCATAACCTTTCTCTTCTATTTCATTTCTTTCACAATTTTTCGTACTTTCTCTTTTTTCTTTCAGTAATATCCTTTGTCTGTTTCTCACTCATTCTCTCAACACATTCCCCTCGGTCTTGCACTCTCACCTCCTCTTCTCTCTTCATTTTCTTGTTCTCTCTCTCTCTCTCTCTCTCTCTCTCTCTCTCTCTCTCTATCTCTCTCACACACAAACACACTCTCTCTCTCTCTCTCTCTCTCTCTCTCTCTCTCTCTCTCTCTCTCTCTCTCTCTCTCTCTCTCTCTCTCTCTCTCTCTCTCTCTCTCTCTCTCTCTCTCTTGCTCTCTATCTTGCACTATTCTCCTTGAACTGTTTGAAACATGATTCAATGCCGAAGGAAGCACAGAAGAAAATGTGAACTTTAAATGCTATTTGAAATGGAGTCTTTCTAACATCAAAGGATAATCCTTTATTTTCCCCCGTCAAAGCTTAAAGCCTTATGTTGAGGTCTAACTGCTATGTGGGGCAGAGAGATTTAGGGTTGAAATTTATCTACTTTTTTCTTTCACTCTTTCAGTGAAACCAGCTAGCCTACAATATTATTTGTTTATGTGCTTGGAATTATTTTGCCTGTATTTCATTTCCACCTCATTGCAGATACAAAACATTACCCAGTGTTTGTTGGACACAGACCAGGAAGGAACAGCACACAACGGCACAAATTGGATATTCAGCTGATCATCATAACGAATCGGACTCTTTATATAGCAGCAAGGTCAGTTTGCTTACAGTCTACATGCACTGGGCAAAGTCTTTTTGTGTTAGAATGCAAACCACATGACTTTAAGAGTGCCTCATTCTCACGCGACCATTGGCTTCCGCCATTCACCAAAATACACATCTCTAGCATTTTGTGAGTGAGTAGCATTTCCATAAAAGTGGCATATTCATACACAGCATAAACCATAATAGCTCATGCAGACTAACCTCATTTAAATAGTCTACTATTCAGCCAGAAAGTTCTTAAGAAGGGCACTAACTTTTCTCACTGTAGCAAGTTAAACATGCTTTGTAGAGTAAATAATCTCCTATCGAATAGTATATAAGTATTGTCAAAATACAGTCAGCATCTCAAATGATAAACATTATAAAGGAATTACAGTGGTGTGAAATGGTAATCAGTTAAAAAAAACAGAAACTGAGGAAGAGTGATTTGCTTGTGTGAACCACAGAAACCCTTTTATTGGAATACTTCATCATTTTCATGTGTTTAACAAACTTTGGATGCAAGGCAGCTTGCTGGAAAAAAATAACAAACCAAATACAGAAAGTCAATCAACATAGCTATTCTACTAGAAATAATTATATGGTAGGCTCACACAAATAGGAACAACCTATTAGAAAAACACTAAAAAGCAATACAGAAATTCAAACTGAAGGGACGGATGGAGCTACGGTATCAGTGGTGAGAGTGAATACACTGTTGTGTGGTTGATATCTGGGGTGCACAGAATTGGAAATAAATCTTTTTTTTTTTTTTGTGCTTCATGGGGCTTGTGCAAATGAAACTCTATCCAACAGTGCCAGGATCACCTTTGGAATATATGAGAAAACTGGAGTCTGATGAGAGGAGAACTATGTGCACAGGACACAGTACAATTCGGATTTATTGAGCCAGCTAGGTTGGAGATAAGGGACCTGTGGACTGGCGAGCCATCACACATTGCCTGGATGTTTTCTGGTGTCTGTCCAAGGCATTGCTCCCTGCTCTGTCACCACCAGGACTAATGTCTTCTACATACTGTGTCAGAATAGTCATTATAAACTCTACTGGTATATAAATAGTACATAAAATTGTATTTTTGGATTTCGATTTTCCAATGCTAATTAGATCAGGAGCATGCGGGTTTTGGACAGATTTCTGCTATGGCACATGAGATTGGTTTCATTCAGTTTGCTGTATCTTGGCCCACAGATGGCTGACAGAGATGCTGTCCAAAAGCTGGTGCTACTTGTGAATGGCTTCACATCATTTGGCTCATCATGAGGTCCAGTGATTAAAAGGTTAGCCAGCTCGATAGTGTATCACACAACATAGTATGAGAAAAGTGGATTTAGATTTTTTTTTATTTTTTTGAAATCACTTTTGGCAGTCAGGAAGCATCAGCAGATGCTGAAAAAAGCATTTAGTGGGAGGATGGAAATATTTACCCACAAAGAATGAAATGAGATTCTTATTACATAATTATGGAACAGTGTATAAATTTGGTTCATGTGCTCCATGAGCTGGTTTGAAATAGCTCAAGGTATCATTTAGCTAGCGTTCGCCTTCTCCGTGAACCTGAACATACTCTTTGGCTTTGAAAGCAAAAACTGCACATGGATTTATTTATTTGAGAAGATTTAAATGATTGCATTTGGGCTTAGCAACACCCCAAAATCATCAGAGCTGTAGGTTGCCTTTCTAAAAGCAGTGCATGAGTCAGTTTTCTGTGGTGGCTACTTGGGAGTGATCACTGACTGGTAGTACAACCCTATGGCAGCGGTTATCATCATTTTTTTCCTCTAAGGCCCTGTTTGTGAATAGAAAGTGAACATGTTTGTGTTACTGTAGCCATCACAGAACTCCACAGCTATGGTTGGCATGCACACTTAAGGGACATAGTACTTTTCATTCTGTTGACAGTGTTATTTTTAAACACTTGCCACTCTTTTTTTTTTTTTTTTTTTGCAAGCTAGTTATTAGAAAAAATATTATGTAAAAGCAAAAGGAAGGAATTAGCAATGATTTTCTGTTTTCCTTGTTTTGTACTTAGTTGTAAATAGTATATATATATATATATATATATATATATATATATATATATATATATATATATATATATACAGCTGCTATAGATGAGCTTGTAAGATAGCTTGTAGCTCATCTTTGTTAGCTGGTAGAAAAGAAACACTTTCTGAACTAGATTTGTAAAGTTCGTTGGAACAAATTTTGATGTTGGCTTTGACGAGGCAAGTATTCGCAAAGGCGGTGCTTTTTGGAGGCTAGTGGACATTAGGGTCAGTGTTACTTTTGGAGGCAAGTGGACAGAAAACTTGTGAAATCTAGTGGAGTGCTAGGGTGCCAAAACATTTAGAGGCAAGTTGAGACAAGCATGTGAAATCATCCGAAACTTGTGACGCAATTCCCCTCCTTGGGCTTGTTTTCATGTGACATCACTTGACGTCATCAGAATACCCACGAGGAAGTTCCCCTTATTGTGCTGAGTGTTTTGATATGTCACATATCCATGTTGTAAAAAGTTTTTTGATTTTGCATATTTTGGGGGCGGGGCTGTGGGACAACCGAAAGGCCAGTCGGTACACCAATTTAAAACTTTGTTCAGAGTATCACCCTAAAGGAACTGGCTGAGTTTGGTGTAGATAGTTCGAAAGCTTGCCGAGTTATAAACCTCTGAATTTTATAATGGGAGTCTTTGGGAAAAAAGGCCATTTTGAGACCCGGTACCGGAAGTCGGATCGCTTAGAAAAGTAATAGCAACAAACCTCAGATCAGGGTCTACACCATATCTGAATTTGGTGCATGTACCTCGAAAGCCCTAGGAGGAGTTACTCTTGATAAATTTTTGTCTAAGCTTAAATAGGAAAACAGAATGTTGGCTTCTACAAAGCCAACATAATTATAGCAACTAAGACTACAGTGTAACTTTTACACAAATAAGACGACTGTAAAGCAATTTAAACATCCTATTTTTTGGTTAATTCAATCAGATAATCAGGAAATTGGAAAATAACTTTCCAGAAGACAGAGATGGAGTAGCAGCTTAATCAGCCTGATCTGTGATCTGACAGCTGAAAAAAAAGCAAGCACTGATGTCAGCTTGGTTCACACTATGACCTGTATGCCATTATGACATTTTCAGTACAGCTTAAATAGATGATGTGCTTTAATTGATAAATTAGTGTTAAGTGCTAAATCAACCCTAAATTCTTTATAATTGACCAGAACGTTTAGCAAAATTGGCTGGCAGTAGCATTTTTCTCAATCTAGATGGAATCTAGGTAGAAGCAGCAATTTTGTGACCCTCACTGTTACTCAGATGTGTGTGCAGATTCATTGTTCACATTCCCATTTCCCCGTTTGCTTTTTGCCAAGGCAACTGTTCTCATCATTCTTTTGGGAGGCCTTTGGCATGCTATGGGAATGGTTTAGTGGTCCATGAGGTATTCAGGTTCATCCCTTTCAAAAAAGGGCAGCAAATGAGGTCCAAGAGGCTTGGATTCATCCAGTGTTTTCAAATCCCATTAAAGGTCCACTAATGATGAGGATTGTGCTTCCTCCTGTGTGCTTTTTCAGCTGGTCTTAGAGACCAAGCAAACTAACCAAACTCACCCCAAATTAACTGTACAGATATACTCAGTGGAGCTGCGTTCGAGCCATCTTGTCTTTATGTACAGTGTCTAATTCCTGGTGTTGCTGTGCATTTGTCTATGTCGTGTCTAAGGTCGAGCCAGACAATATACAATGTTGTCCCAGCCATCCACGATGTGGTTATGAAGGGGGTGGGTGTTAATGGGGGTACTTTACTAGGTGTGGGGTGCATACTAACGAAGGCCCCCATCCTTCCTGTCAGAGAGTGAGATTGTTTTACAAAAGGCCACCAGATGGACCACAGTGGCCCTCAGTCACCCCTGAAAAAAAAACTGGGGTGTTATGAAAACGACATTCCTCAGCACAAAGACTCTCTGTTCTCCTGGTGGGCGGCCAAGTCGTTCCCCCACCCAAGCACAACACAAACCAATATCAGATCTTCAAGCAAACGGATACACTTGCAGCGTATCAGGGTTTTGTAACACCTCAGGCACTGCGAATAAAAGAGGGCACCCGACTCGTGAAGCTAAATCGTGGGTTTTGTTTGTTTGCTTTTGGTGAGCTCCATAGATCTTTGTTTGCTTGGTTGGCCTAGTACTCGCACAGCTTGAAAAGGAACTTGCCGCTTGTTACACTCACTACTTTTACAGCTGGAAGAAGAGCCAAAGTGTTCAAAAGCTCCAAAGCTGTCATAATAGGAAGCCTGGGGAGCTGCAAGTGTGGAGTCAGTGATGTGTCCACAGTTGCAGCTGGAGTTTGAACTGGTCATGTTTGCACAATGACCACTGCAGTATTCTGCTGGCAGGATGCATGCCTACCGCATCACTGATCACTTTCTTATCTATTGCTTTGTGGCTGGAAGAATTTAACAGAGAAGGTGCTGTTAAATGTGAATGAATGTGTAAAGATTGGGTTCCAAAAGCAAATCAGGGTCAAACCATGTTATGCCCCTAGAAACATTTTCCAGGGTTTGTCCCATGTGGGTGAAACCATTAAATGTTCTTTGTATAACCCTACAACAGAGGACCCTCTCTTCTGAGTGGATCCTAAGAAAGAAGGTATCCCTTATTTATTCTTCTTATTTATTCTTATTTTCATCTGTCATTCACTAAATGGCCTGTTATTATTGCAGGTATGAGCTGTTTACATGCATACTGCTCTTTGTATTCCTCCTGCACTGTAAAAAATAAGTACAGAATATTTGCCCAATAATATTTAATGGCCGTCTTTGTAGATTTTTATGTAGAACTTAACGATTTAACGACATACGTTTCACATAGTTAATGATCCACTGCAATTGTAATTATTCGGTAGAATAGAGTTTTATTAACGGACTGTAAGACAGTCAGGTGGGATGACACCTTACCCATGCTAATTGAAATGCATTAGGTGTGTAGCTCAATTACATCTCAGAAGTAATGGTATAGGATCACCTGGGGTTTAGCTTTCTGTAATCTAGAAGCGTGTCAGTGATCTTGAACTGCGTTTCAGCTAAGTATAACCCTGTTACTTGCCTGTAACACCAACAGAGATATTGGGACTTTGTAGCTTGTTTGTTAGCACAGAAATTCTTTTTCATTAGCTTTAGACTTGTATACTCACCCAGTGCATTACAGAGAATAAGCAAATATAAGGAGCTGCCAAGAAAACCCTGACCATCACAGCCGTATCAGCATCGCCAGCCATAATCATTTTGAGCACCGTGTAATGAAGCTGTTTAAAACTAGATCATTTCTTGGCTCAGAATCATGCAGGACTTGCCATTTATCCAAGGCAACTAAGAGTGAGAATATCTACCTTTTTGCTAACAAAAGCTGCTATACCATTCAATAGAGACCAGAGACTGTGAACTATTTGAAATTTGACACATGTATGATTAATTACCAGCTTCTGACGGAGACTTTGGATAACATAATTGGAAAGAAGTTTATCCTGCTGGAGATTGCCAAGCCCCAGGAAACTTGTATAAGTGGATTCATTTCAGAAATGGTTTCTCTTCCAGACTTTATTAAATTTGTATAATGAGAACGCAAGCCACTGTGCAGGTTGTTAGATATAATTAAACTGAACTCAGTGGATGTTGACGAGGCACTCTGATTAAACACACATTTACAAGAAGTCTCAAACAAATTAAACAGTTTACAGTGCAGCCAGTCGGACAATGCTACCTGTCCAACATAAACGCTATATACTCCGTATTTTGTAAAGTATACAAACTGTGGAGGTTTTCACATGGGTTATTTCATTTCGAGTTTATCAGCACCACATGCCAATGGAGATTGTGACAGAACCAGTTGAAACACATAACTTCTGTCTTGTATTTTAATGAGTGTTGGTATCGATTTCCTGTGGTCGAGTACTGAACTTAATTGACCTGAACATCGCAGAATGACTTGGCACTCTCCCAACAAGCAACCTTCCACCAGAACAAAGGCAGCTTTGTGGGTGCTGAAGCACTTTAAACCTTTGTAGCCTGTGCCTATTCCCTCAAGTGCTGTTCATATTTAAATAAAAAGCACACTGGACATTGACAGTAAAGGACAATCTCTAATTCCACATCCAAATAAATTATTTCTGTCATCTTTCCAGAGATCACATATATACAGTGGATATCGAAATAGCCAACACAGAAGAGATCTTTTTCAACAAGGTAAGTGCTATGTGTCAATCTATCTTCTGGGATACGATCATGTTCTCTTCTGTAATTACCTGGCAGCACTGAAACCCAAGCATGAAACACTCCAGTTCTGTAATGCTGCTAAGCACATTATCCTATCAAGAGTCGTCGCTATGCGTCATCTATCCTAAAAAGATGGGCCCGGGAGCCTGGAGATTTATGTGTGCATTTAACTGCTCCCGATTATGCCAATGCTCAGAGCGGTGCAGTCGAATACCATCGCAACTTGATTGATCCTGGGTCTGAGTGGGTGAGAGAGATTGATTAATGAAAGGGTGTAATTTAGCATCAGTGATTTAATCAATTAGTAGTTCGTAAATGTGGCTTAGACCTTACACTGTATGTTAGAACGTCTGCTGATTTGACCTCATGGGTAATAAGAGACATAATCTAGTCTAATGTGTTGTATTTGTTGGACAAGCCTGTCTTCAGTGTAAAGCCTAAGCAGATCAGCACTGATTCACCATCGATTTTCTCTTCACAGAAACTGACATGGAAGTCCAGGCAACCTGATGTAGATACCTGTAGAATGAAAGGAAAGCACAAGGTATATGGACCATTTCCTTTTTATCATGTCACCATAATGAGAATTGTTTTTGTTCATCTAGATAATATTTTGAAATCTAATCAAGGCTTTTAGAACCAGAACTAATGTGCTTTTGTAACAGAAGACATCGTTATGTATTTGAAAATGGCATGATTGGTAACCTAATGGACTGAAATTCAAGGTGATAAAGTGGAAAGATGGGAAGGTTTCACTTTAACCCTCTAGATTAGTCACATTATAAGGTTACGGAAGTTATGCTTGAACTTGTTTTTCCTGTGTTCATCTGCAGGACGAATGCCACAATTTCATCAAGGTCCTTCTCCAGCAAAATGATGACACCTTGTTTGTGTGTGGGACCAACGCGTTCAACCCTTCTTGTCGAACCTACAAGGTATCACCTTTGCTATGGCCTCTCTTCACACAACTGGGTATGCGGCATATTTGGCATGCATACAGCTCGATACAAGATGACATACTATAGCAGGAAAGTCAAAAAACTCTAAACAGTGATGGATTTTTCCTGCATGACTGAGTTGCAGGTGTGGACCCACAGAGTTGACAAAAAGCAGAGGCAGCCAGCTGTGCATGGATAGATTTCTTTAGTCCCATGTGAAGGCAACAAGTAGTCAGACATTCATTTTAATGTTGTAGCATATTTATCACAGAGAAATGTCTTTGGCTAGATAGCATGCAAGAACCTGCACTGTCCTCTGTGAGAAAGTTTGAAATATCATTAAAAGGGCTCAACAATTAGAGAAATAGCCCCAGTGAAGAGGCCAGATATTTTTCAACGTGGTATTTGATGACAGTGGAAGTTAGTTGCTGATGGAAGCTAACAAGTTATAGTTAATTTACCTTATACTGTAAACTATATGACAACTATCACAGCCATATGTTCTGTGAAATCATGAAAGATGTTGCATCCCAATTGAGAAACCTCTACTCTTCTGGAAAGGTTACTACTATATTTTGTAGCTTTTGTAGATTTCTGTAAATTTTGTTAGCCTGGTGTTTAGTGGGATTGAGGTCAAGACTCTATGCAGGACACTCAAGTTCTTCTGCACAAAGCTTGGCAAAAATCAAGGTCTTAAGTGAACAGAAATTGTAATTCTACAACATACGAAGACATCCCATATAATTATGAGCATGAGGAAGAGTTTGGCAGAAGATCTTCATATGGGTGTATATAGCATACTTCCCTTTTATTAGGCTCTTGGTCTTAAACATGCTAGTGTCTGTACATTTGTCCCTTTAAAGCAAATCATTTCAAATGGTTTATCGAAGAAAATACACTTTGAGATGTTTCTCTTAATGTATTGTATTCATTTACATAGTAATTTAGCATCAGTATAATGTGTGCCAGTGAGTAAAAAACAAAGTCTCTCTAATAAATGTCACAACAAAATGTCAGCGCCTTTTAAAAAGAGAATGAAATCATTTTGCCAAGAACTGCAGTATCTGCTCACAGATTTCCCACTCCCAGGGATATTTGGCCCTTGCTGGGATGTGTGACAGCAGAGTCAGGCGGTGCATGTGCGTGTCCACCTTGGCCACTCTTTCACCTTTCTATCCTCACAGCATGATGACTTACTGAAAAAGGGGCCTTTGTTTCAGGTCCAAACTCAGCCTGTATTAATCAGCAAATCTGAGAGAGGGAGAGAGAGAGAGAGAGAGAGAGAGAGAGAGAGAGAGAGAGAGAGAGAGAGAGAGAGAGAGAGAGAGAGAGAGAGTCATTGAGGGGGTGGGCTTTGTGTACACACACACATGCCCCTCACTCCCAACAATCTGTAGCCCACTCAACGCTTGTGTGCCCTGGGATCAATCAGACACATACCTCAGACTTGAGCAGCTCTTTGTGTGTTAATACCTTCCTTATATACAGGTGGTGTGGATTATGTCACCTGTATTTGGATGGAGCTGTGAGGAAATAAAGGGCAGTAAGGTGATGTCCCTCACCGTGTAATTACTGACATGTAGAAAAAAACTTCCCTTAAACATTTCATCAAAGGGGGCCCTGCCTTGTGAATTAAGGAAACCATAAGTCCATATGAGAAAGATGGGTCTTTTGGGGTGTAATGTGATACACCTCCTACTGTTGACTACTGAATGAAGGTCTAACCTTTGATGGAATTAATTAATATATCCATCAAAGTCATTCTTCAAGGGAAAAATCCAGGATGTAGAGAAACAAATCTGTCAGGGTCTTTATGTGTCTCGTCTGGTCTATAAGACAGGGGTTGACCTCATATATCCGGTTACTGTTTAGCAGTCTCTTCATCCATTTAAAAAGCAGAAAAAGCTTAGCAACTTGAAAGACAGACTAAGCACAGAAACACCTCCTTACACCGCTATATGCATGGAAAAATGGAATTATTGTATACATGGAATTTTGTATAGAATAATGAGGATTATTATTTAGTTCTACTAACTCCAGTGGTATTCTTCTGCTTCTTCTTTGGTTCAACACACAAGGAAATGTTAATTAGGCTTCTGGTGTTGCTTCTGCTTCTGTTATTTCATATCCTCCAGCAAAAATTCTAAATACGCAGAGACATGACCTTTTTCACTCGGTAGATAATAGCTCTTTCCTCTGAGAAAAAATAGAATATGAAATGACCTGTTTGGAAGCCAGAAAGGGTGGCGTAAGCAGTTAAACTTTTTGGCAAGCTCTAGCCATTGTCAATAGCAAGAAAGGCTGTTAAAAATAACTCCTTGAAAGCATATCACTATATGTACTCAGAATCATATTCGAAGATGCTATTTAGAAAAGAAAATTCTCACTTAATTTTTCTGTTTCAAAATCCTATGTTTATTGTGTTTGCAGTTGAGCTTTTGGAATCAAACCAATCAGCATAGTTGTACAGAGTTAGGGGCTCCTTTGCTGCCCTCTTGAGTATAGTTGACCTCTGACCTTTGGCTTCCTTTCTCTAGACGGACACACTGGATGCGCTTGGGGAGGAGATTGGTGGAATGGCCCGATGCCCATATGATGCCAAGCATGCCAACGTTGCCCTGTTTGCTGGTGAGGAGTCTAATGAACTGTTTTTATACAATCACACTCCTAAAACACTTGCTAATTTGCTCATTATGGACGATTAGTTTTACTTGGATCTGTTTATTTCTAGACCATTGATAGACAGTAATAGCTGTAAGATATGCTCTAGCTTTTAAATAGTGACGCAGATTGTCATCATTAGATAGCCTATAAAAAAAGCATGTGAGGAATACAGGGAACTCCGAGGTGGGCAGCGCTGGTAGCAGGCATTCTGCGACAGTTGCTCTCTGTTTCTGGGAAGAGCATGCTGCTTGGCAAGATTTTGCCTGTGGTCAGTTTGGAAACACATGCAACTATTGTGGTACTAGAAAAAAATACGGAGTCTTCCCTGAAATATGAGGATTAAAAATAACTCCAAGATGGAAAACCCAGATGATTCATATTTTCATTAGTGGCTTTAAAAAGCTGTCCAATCTGACGTCTGCCTAAGTGATTCATGTGATTGTCATAGTTACACTAATTACATTATTGCCATCATACTGTATTTTATTTGTTTTGCCAGTGAAGAGCAAACATTTGACTATGAGTCATTAACCATTACTTATTGCAAGCCTCTTCTCAGGCCTTGGTTTTTGGTTTGGGTTTCTCTGTGCATGCTTGTGTAGCAAATTTCATAGTGGAGCCTTTTCGTGTGTGTTTTTAAACTTTGCATGATGTTTGTTTTGTAGATGGAAAGTTGTATTCTGCTACGGTCACTGATTTCTTGGCCATCGATGCCGTTATTTATCGTAGCCTGGGAGACAGTGCGACCCTACGTACAGTAAAACATGATTCCAAATGGCTGAAAGGTAAGTAAACAGAGAACTTATGTGGGATTATATTTTCATATAGAGAGTGTTCTCTAAATGTTATCTAGAATTAAGGTCAGGTTAAATATCTTGTACATTTTCCATTTTGCTGAGATAAAGATGACCTTGCACTTGTAGTTTAGTTTTATTCTTTATTTGTGTCTTTTACTATAGTATTATAATATTGTGACTATAATACTTTGTCACTGTGTAGAAACTGTTGGTCAAATGTAAGGAAGCACCCTGAAAAAGAGTGCATGTGTGTCTTCTCTTATTTTACAGAGCCCTATTTTGTTCAGGCAGTGGATTACGGGGACTTCATTTACTTTTTCTTTCGAGAAATTGCTATGGAATACAACAGCATGGGAAAGGTGAGAACCCTAATCTTGCCATGGTTTAGACTGGAAAAAACTTTGTAATGTCTAGTCATCCCTCCTGGAGCACCACATTTAAAAATCAAAGGTCTTAGGGAGCAAACAGGAAGCTGTCTGGGTTTCTGATATTGGAGAGGGCTTTCAGGAAGGGTCAGCCATTTACAAAATAGGAAGACATTCAGGATGCAGGACCTAAAAATAAGCAAGAGCAGCACAGACATTGTTGGAATGATTTAAAGTACTAAAATAGTTTACTATTTCTGCCTAAGCACCTGTTGAATTTTGAAACCTAAGCCAAGAAATGAGGACCTCAAAAATTAAAATGGATTCATTTAATTAATCAGGTTTGTCCTTGGTTTTGTAATTCTTTGTTCATGGCGTTTTACACGTTGCTGATTGCATGTGCAGTGCTCTGTAGCCGATTGTTAATTGTACTGTGAGCACCATCTGTGAATGAAGCTCTCTGCGTTTACAGTATCAATGCATTTGAAAGAGTACTGTAATTACACATGCCTGCTGTGGTAGTGCCGAGCCTGTTGCTGCCAGCCTCAAGATCCCTGGCAGATGTTAAACGTTAGATAAAGCTTTAAACTAGAAATAGGAAGCCCACAAGTGTACAGTTCAAGAAACAGGGACAAATGAGTGAATGTGCTAGGTAAAGATCTTTTCCTAAGAGAATTGTAATTAACAATTAGTAAACATTTGTTTTAGAATAGTATTTATACATGTGGATGTGGCACTAAATATACAGTATATAAATCACACATTGGATATGGATTAAAAAATGTAATAAGTTGTAAATCTTTTAATATGTGTCGTATAATTTGTTTAACAAAGTGATGTGACATTGGTCAATGGAAACCAGCACTATCAACTCACTTAGGGCTGCATTCAAAATCATACTAAATATTAAAGTGAAAATATTAAATTACATGCTGGTCCAACTAGCATGAATTTCATCACGGCAACTCAGTAGTACTGACTACTATAAGTCAGTAGTGTGTATGGCTCCCAGATACCTGTATGCACTCCCAACAACCTCTGGGTATGCTCCTGATGGTGGATGGTGTCTTGGTGGATTTCCTCCCTGACCTGGATCAGGGCATCAGTGAGCTCTTAGATAGTCTGTGATGCTACTTGGTAGCTTCATATGCTCCGATAGGTAACATCCCAGAGGTTCTCAATTGGATTTGGGTCAGGGGAACATTCAGACCTAATGCCTACAGACTCTGGCCACATGAGGTTCTGGCATTTTCATGCACAAGGAGGAACCCAGGGCCCACTGCACTAGTGTAAGGTCTGACAATGTCTCTGCACACCATTTGCTAGCATGTTGAGGTCTGTGCAACCTTCCAAAGATATTCCTACCCAGACCAACACTGACCCACCACCAAGCCGGTCATGCTGGATGATGTTGCAGGCAGCATAATGTTCCCTATGGCCTCTCCAGACTCTTTCACATCTGTTGCGTGTGCTCAGTGTGAACCTGCTCTCATCTGTGAAGAGAACAGGGAGCCAATTGCAGACCTGCCAATTGCAGAGCTACATGTTGCTGGGCTGTGAGCACAGGTCCCACTAGAGGATGTCTGACCCTTATGCCACCCTCATTAAGCCTGTTTCTGACAGTTTGGTCACAAACATGCACATCAGTGCTCTGGTAGTTCTCCTCCTGTCCATCCATGTATATAGGAGCAGATATCCTGATATCTCCTCCATTCTCTTGATACAGTGGTGGGAGACACACCAAACCTTCTTGTGATAACACCTAAGGATGTGCTATCCTGGAGGAGCTGGATTACCTATTAAACTTGATTGGGTAGCAGGTACTGCCTTATGCTAGAAGTATTGACAATGACCCTAACAGAAAACTACAGACAAATCCTTCAGGAAGAAAAAGTGCACCTACTGTCACTTTCATTTGCACCAAAGCAGGTGAAACTGATTTACAATCACTTATGCTCCATAACCGGACAGATTGATATCCTTGACGTTTAACTGACTTTAACTGTTATACTGTGATGATTAAGTGTTCCCTTAATGTTTTTGAGCAGTATGCAGTTTTCTCCAATTCATCCATGTTTTTTTGCTCAAAAATACCTGGACTTGTGTTACAAACATGAATAGATTTCTTCAGTGTGTATGACCCCCTTTTTATCAGGTGGTCTTTCCACGAGTGGCCCGAGTGTGTAAGAATGACCGCGGGGGTTCACAACGCGTACTAGAGAAACAGTGGACATCTTTCCTGAAGGCTCGCCTCAACTGCTCCATCCCGGGAGATTCTCACTTCTACTTCAACATCCTACAGGCTGTTACTGACGTCATTCACATTAATGGCCGTGATGTTGTCATGGCTACCTTCTCTACGCCATTTAATAGGTATGTCTGTTTTTATTCGGAGGCGAATCTAAACCACTGGGAAAGTTTGATCTATCAGTAATGAATAGAAAATAGACTTGGCAGCTAATTTCTTTATCTAAATTAGAATCACAGAGCTAGCGTAATGCTCTTAGTGTTTGACAATTCCCATGTTGTGGCAGTTTGTGACAGGGCAATTGAGCTTGCGTAATGGGCCAAACAACTACAAAATTTCAATAAGGGCTTCAGTAAGGACCATATTCAAAGTTAATCCAAGCATGGAGAATGAACTGCTATTGACTGGAAGTTCCAGCTATACAGAGGGGACGCATTAGTCATTGTTTCTGGGCAACTGCTTCGACAATGTGCCAGTTCATATTTTGAATTTATTGCTCAGATTTACAGTTTTGGTCACAGAGGTTAACAGAATCCCATCTCTGTAATTATCACAATTCTGTCCTTGTGTGCTCTATATTCTGCTGAAACTGCCTAGTTCAAGAGACAAACGAGGAGGAATGATTCAGAGTTTTGTTATGTACACAGTAGCGGGTATCCGCAGGCGAATTACTGCATGTCTCTTGGCTCCTCTTTAGCATTCCAGGCTCGGCTGTGTGTGCCTACGACATGGCGGACATCGCCACAGCATTCACTGGCCGCTTCAAAGAACAGAAGTCACCAGAGTCGACCTGGACACCTGTACCTGAAGAGAGAGTTCCCAAGCCAAGGTATTTTTTAATTTATGTTTTTTCTGTTGTTTTTTCTCTCAATCTTCTTAAATATATGTGGGAAGCTCCTCACGTTTAGCAAATAGACTATGATGCACTGAACAACAATTCCATTGTGCTCTTTTATCAAAGATGATGTTTGGGATTCTGTGATATGGCGCCAACTACAGTCATGAATATTTACAATTGACTTAGGGAGATATTATGTAGGTCTTATAAATAAATCATGGCCACATTGGGCAATTCTCTTTGAATAACATTGTTACCATGCCATGAGAAAAAAAGTCAATACAAAAAAGAGAAGTCCATATCAGCAAATGTGGCATGAGCTCATTTTCCAGATGGATGAATAATTTTCCAAAAGCACCAGCCAGCCTGGTCAATCTTTGTCCTCTGTGCCTCTAATTATCACACCAAGAGCGAGCTGCATTTCCCCAGAAATAGCATTCTCCTAGAAGGAAATAATCTGAAGAAGACAATGGAGAGCTTCGTCTAGGATCCATATGGTGTGTCACCGTGTCAAGCGCAACAGGAGTATTGCTGGTGCTGATTAGCATCAAATTATGTGTTTGTAGGAAACAAGGTCAGGTGTTAATGAGCACAAAAGCACTTGCTCTTCTTTTATGTCATTCTTATTTTATCCTGGTAAAGGGGCACTAACAGATGCCTTTTTTTCCTTTTATGTGCTATTAGTGTATTCAAAGCTGCACTTAATAGTGATTGGAATCTAACAGTTTATAATACATTTACATTTAAGCAGAGAGACGGAGTTGCTTTGTGGACTGATCAATGACTTTCTCATGTTTTCGTTCATTGTTATTAGGCCGGGCTGCTGTGCTGGAACACCGTCAGCAGAGAAGTACAAGAAGTCCAATGAGTTTCCAGACGACACACTAAACTTCATCAAGATGCACCCGTTGATGGATGAAGCTGTACCATCCATCGCCAACCGGCCCTGGTTTCTCAAGACAATGGTTCGGTGAGCACTTGCAGCATATCTGTGTGCTAATGAGGCCTGGTGGATGTTTTCTAGCACACATGTATCTTTAATAGCACACCCAGAACTGCACTGCCAAGAGGAGATAAGGAAGGCTTATTTGAAAGGATTTACAAGAAGTTTGCAGTGCTGTTGCCTGAAATCCCATTCCATAATCAGTCTTCCCTAATGATATGTGTGAATTAATGGTTTCTATTCAGCATGCTAATTGTTTCTCAGTTGACCAATGGAGGTAGGCATTTGCAATGCAGAACCATGACCGGGTCACATCAAGAGTCAAACAGATTCATCTACCATGTAGAGGATGGAATATGTGCACCGGCTGCAGGAAGTGAGCTAGAAACTCAATCCAGAATAAGATTTTATCTCATGACTAGCCTGAAGGGAAGACTTTTTAATTCATCTGTTTCTTCTTTTTAACAAATTGGAGCAGCGGGGGTCATTTTGGAACAGTAAAAAAAATGTTCCTGCTAGACAGGGATCTCTCAGAGCAGGAATAATAATTTGGTCATTAACACTGAGTTAATGACCAATCAAATTTACTTAGACAAGTCTCACATTTGCAATATTTTTCATTAGCGCTGATTTTTAACGGACTGTATAAATTTGGTTAAGTAATGTTGCACTGGGCAGCACTGTGGAGCAGCAGGAAGTCTCAATGCCTCACTGCTCCAGGGCTTGCAGTTCAATCCTGAGCTCAAGTTACTGTCTGCAGGGACATGGTGTCCCCGTGTCCACCTGGGTTTACCCCTGTTCTCCGTTTTCCTCCAAAAAAATTCCACGAGATGGATTGGTGACACTAAATTGCCCCAAGGTGTAAATGAGTTTGTGTGTAATGTCACGTGATGGGTGGCATGTTGTTCAGGGTGTATTCCCATGTTTTACTGAGTTCTCCTCTAATAGGCTCTGGATCCACTGAGCCTGACCAGAATAAAACAGTTACTGAATATGCATAAATATTGCTGAACTATCGAAAACTCCATCCTGTAGTTTCTAATAATTTCATAAGCACTCCTTTAGGACGCTAGATTTGAAAATATAACAGAAATTTCCATGAAAACCTATTTGTCTTAACATTTTCATCTCACCAGCCTTAATTGTGTTGAAATTGTATTTGCATATTGATTTGAATATTATACATATATTTGATTAACATGAAGGTCAGCTCAGTAATTGGAGCAGTAGACACCAGACAACAGTTTCAGTTTTATAGCAAGAACAGAGCTGAATGTTATTAAGTCAAAGAATCACATGGCATTTTCATTATCTCTACTCTGCTGCCGCAAACATTTTTTTCTCTCTCTGTTTCTCACTCTTCCAGATATCGGCTTACTCGCATTGCAGTTGATAACGCTGCCGGGCCCTATCGCAACTACACCATTGTTTTCCTGGGCTCTGAAAGGGGCATCATTTTAAAGTTCCTAGCTAAAATAAGCAGTGGCTTTCTGAACGACAGCCTCTTCCTGGAGGAGCTGAACATCTACAACCCAGAGAAGTATGTATTCCATTAAAAACTCACCACCACCATGCAGACCATTTAAAAGTGATCTATCAGGTTACAGCCTCTCGAATGTGGTGAGCAAAATTAAAGGGAGCGGAGTGGAACTTTTGCAGCTGGGCCATTGCCCTGAAGCCCTGCTGAATGTATGGCAAATGATTAAAGAATTCAGAGTGGGCTTAGAAAGGGGGAATTGGCTGAATGTCTTAAAACCTAGCTGAGATCCTCCAGCCTTCTAAGATGTGATAGAGGTTTGGATCATGTTGCTGGGGAATAAACAAAGAAATAGGGGCTAAAGCAAATATTCCAATGAAAACTGGAATTAGTGACTGGTTATGAGAGATTTCAGAAAGCTACTAAGCTGTGTCATGTGAAAAAGTGAAGCTCGGGATCATGGGCAATGAAACCTCCTAACATACAGCATGGCACCATAAATTCTCTAGCTGAGGACCATATGGCTTAGGTTTAGCAGTTAGCATAAGTGACTTTTCTGGGAAGAATCCGAGTAAAAACCATCATTGCAGATTGCATAAGGAAGATGCCATAATTGAGGAAACTTATAATAGATATAAAAAAGTTTAAACACACTTGTGGCAGGTTTTTGTTACTAAAAGGGAAAAAAAATAAAAAAGAAATAAAGAAAAAAGCAATTTCCACCTACAATGTGAAATTACAACACCGATATTAAGTAAAAAAAAACAAAACAATCAGAAACGTTTTAAGGAAAGGTACAATACATGTGTTGCCTTTAGTAATTAGGGTTTGGGAATCACCTTCAGTCTCACATACAAAAGTAATTATCATACAGCTAATAAATAAGTAAAGTGATTCTGATTACACCATGTGTTTTTCACATCTTCTTGATTATATCTGACTTCCAAAGCCATGGTCTGCAAAGCGCTAACAAAGCATGTATGGCATCTTGCATAGAAGATAGGTAGCAATCAGTGTGGGGTATCAAAGAATTTCCAAATCATTAGTAGCATGGAACACCTCAGAAGTCATAGTCAGCTAATGGAGAAAATGTAGCATAGTGACATCACCACGAACGGGACAAAATTTACAAAAGTTATAATATTAATTAAATAATTCCAAAGGGATGTTTGGTGCAAAAAAGACATCAACAAAGAACAAGACACTACCAAAATAACACTACACCCACGGTAAAGCATAGTAGTAGCAGCATTTTTTATGTTTTTTTTTAGCCAGAACTTAGGCTTTTGCCACTGTGAAGGAAATCCTTAATCACAACAAATACAAGTTGAGTTATTACTATTATAATACTTCAGGTGTCTGCTAGTTAGCACAAAGTGACCCAAAGAATACATTTAAATCATCTAAATGCCCTTACAATGTGCTGGATAGAATGCTTTTGTAAGAAAGTGTGGGAATATTGGAACATACAGTAGGGACGTGGTAGCCTAACAGTTAAGGTGTTGGGCTACCAATCGGAAAGTTGTGAGTTCGATTCCCATGTCCACCAGGTTCCCACTGCTGGGTCCCTGAGCTAGGCCCATAACCCTCAATTGCTCAGTTGTATAAAAATGCAAGTCGCTCTGGATAAGGATGTCTGTCAAATGGAATATATTGTCAAGATGTGCTCTGCTTATAGACTCTTATCCAAAAAGACTGGCTTTTTTACAGTTCATTTTTATACATTGTAATTTCACATTGAGGGTGGGAAAGGCATTTTTTTACATCACAAAAACCTGCCATTTTAACAGGGGTGTATAGACTTTTTATATCCTTTGGGTGAATACATCCTGCTGTCATAAAGTTGCATTTAAATATCGCCTTTAGATGTGGGAAACCGGAGATTAGCCTTAGACTCTATGCCCTTCAATCCAACCATTCAGTTCTCCTTAGAGCTAATTGATAAATGATACATAATTATTTCAGTACACACATATACTAAAGCAGTCTGCTTGGTTATACCAAGCCTGTAAGAAGTGAACATGTAGTGTGGTCAAAAAGTCTGTGACCACTAGAGAAAACACTTTCTTTTTGAGTTTTCCATAAAGATTTTATTACAAATGCTGATTTCAGCAACCAGAATGGAAGGTAGAATTTTAGAAATATTGAAATTTATTTAAATGAGTTTCACATTGTGCACTGGAACTGACACAGACTCTGCAGAGTTGTGTGAAACCTGATGATGAAGTTTGATCAAATCCATAAGTTCAAGACTTTTGGTGCTGCTTTTTGTTTTTGATTTTTCCTAAAGATTTGAACTGTTTATTTCCAGTTTCAAAAACAGAAATCCCAGATTTTCATTTGACCCCACTGTATATAAAGAAATGGTGATGAGCGCTTTTTGCATGTTTTCAGGTGCAGCGTTGATGGCGTGGATGACAAGCGCATCATTAGCATGCAGATCGACAGCAAGAGTCACTCGCTCTTCGTGGCGTTCACATCTTGTGTGGTTAAGGTCCCACTGTCACGCTGTGAGCGACATGGGAAGTGCAAAAAGTGAGTCGAGTTCAGCTCACACAATAAGACTGTCAGCAATAGTAACAATAGGGTCTTATCTCTAAGAAAAGATGTGAGAGGTATGAGAAGAGATTAAAGAGCATGTTATTGAGCTCACTAATCCTGGTCAGAGACTTCAGAATAGAGCAGTTGTGTGTCTTCCTCTCACAGGTCCTGTATTGCCTCCAGGGATCCATACTGCGGCTGGGTATCAGAGGGCGTGTGTCGGGAAATCACAAGCACAAGGTGTGTTACTCTGATGTTGTGTTAATGTCTATATTGTCTGTATTTCTAAAGATTATGAACTTGGTAATATCTGTGTGTTAGAAAAAATGGTGAGAAATCCAGAAGAGACATGGAAAAACACCTTTTATAACTTTTAGAATATTTTTTCTCATGCATGCAACCTCATCTTCTTCTACTTTGCCTTGCAATCTGATTTTCCAGTTTTTTCTTTCTTCTCTTCCAGACATTTTCCAAAATTTAGTTGCCCACTTTAGGTAAAATTGAGGCTCTTGACATGCAGCAGTTGAACTGTTCCTTTGCTGTTGTGTCCTTTCTCTTTCAGGGTTCAATGTTTTGTGCATAAAGTAATGCTTTTCTGCTCACCTTAGATGTAAAGAGTAGTTAGTTGAGGTAACATAACTAAGAATGAACCAGTTTGGACATTCCCGTGTGATCTCTCTTTTTTAACAAGGATGTTTTTGTTTTTGCAACATTCTGTGCAAGCTCTAGAAACAGTTGTGTATGAAAATCCTGTAAGATAAACAGATCCTGAGATGATCAAACCAGCCTATTTAGCGCTAACAGCTGTCACAGTCAGTCCCATTTTTACCCCCCATTATTTTTATGTTTGATGTGAAGTTCAACTGAAGCTCTTAACATTTGTCTGTATGATTTTATCCATTCTGCTGCTAACTGCTTGAATGTGCAGGTGTGCCGGTGTTACCAATAAAGTGGGCAGTGAGTGTGTGTATTTTTTAAAGATATAGAGCTTGCATACTCTTTCTGCTGTGGTGGGATCTTCCTGAACAATCGCAGAACATTTCTACAGAGAAAAATAAATAAATCAATCTCCTGATAAAATCTTTATACCAGTAGCGGGTCTTGCCCTGTGGAAAGTGATCAGTCATTGCATGCTATTTTATTCTATCCTGTTATTATTTTCAAAGGCATGTCTACTATGATAGAGCTTTTCACTTTGGAAATTGAGTAGAGTGGCATTAAGAGGTTAGATGACCTCACTCTGCCTGAACAGTGCTTCTAAAGTGACTGAGTAGAGGATTACACAGTTATGATCTGTTGGCTTTTGTGGTTAGTGAGTGAAAGGCATTTGGCTCAACACTTTGTGCAACATTTAATGAAAAGTGTCAATATAAAATGAGCCCGAGAGAGAAATAGCTGAAAGTTCACACTCTCAGACTTTGTCACTGCGTACTGCAATACCTTAGAGTTAGATGTGTTTTCTTGCACTTAGAGCAAAAGAACTGAACCGTCACATTTTCTTGTCTCTCTGTCAACACAAGCTGTAATAACAGAGAATGACCCTTTTTCTCTAGCTTGTACTCTGTTGTGTGTACAGCTGGATACACTTAGTCAAGTTGAATCAGTTTTACAATATAAACTTCGTCCATGACCCTGTTGCTGGTACACTGGTAGTTCTTCCTTGGACCACTTTTGGTATGTACAATTCACTACATACTAAATACACACCACAAGACCTGCTGTTTTGGAGATCTATCATCACTAATTGTCACTCAGGTACTCAGTTCCACTTGTCCAGTTTCCTGCTTCCCAACACATCAATTTTGAGAAGTTGCAAGTTAATCGAAGAATACATGGAACTCTATTTCTGCTGAAAACATGGGTTCATTCTGGTCAAATTAACCATTTACCAGAACATTACTTGTAAAGTCATGTCTCCTCTGATTGCATGACTGAGCGTCCTTCAGGAATAGCAGGCTTAACCTGACAAAGAAACAATAAGTCTCTGTGAGAATAGAATACTTAATTCTACAGTGACATATCTGTGTTTCCTTTTTTTGATTGCATTTTGAAGAGAACATTTCTCTGCACTGTTAAAAAGGAATCAGAGAAATGTCCAGAATTATATTCCAAATAACCCTACAGAAGGAATTTTTTTTGCCTATATTCATATTAACCCAAAGTTTTGCAAACCAGAGTAGACTTGGACATCAACATTCTTTTATTTAAAGGATTTCCATCTTTTGAGGTTATATAATAAATTAAATGATTGTATATTGTAGATCATATATGAGTTTGGATATACCTGTGAGTAGCAAGGTTTTCTTAAGTTTTTATGATTTTCTTTTAACAATAATGAAGAAACAGACACTAAAACATGGCACTGAGAAAAAGATATGGAATTATACTGTGTCCATGAGAACTAATTAAAATATTATTTCTGTGTGAGCTTGCAGTAGAAGTTGTTATGTTTAAAGGATAATGATATTAAATGAAATAATGATGGTGTCTATTCAATAATTGCTGTCATTATACTGAAAAAGCAACTTTAATTTGCACATTATTGAATGATAGAGAGAACCTTCCCACCCATTAGACTGGTCTCTTGGCATACCAGACGACCCTAAAAAACAGTGATTTTAAAAAATATATTATTATTTATATAATGGAACAATCTTCCTTATATAAAGTAGTCAAACAGTGTGTGCCACTGAGGGCAGGTTCATCTTTGTTCTTCATTTGTCTTCTTCATGGTCAAGCTCACACATGGTCAAGCTCATGGCCCATGGCTTTTAAAGACCTCTCTTGCTTTAGCTTTGGATAAATGTTTGGCTTGATTAAAGCTCTTCAGACAAATATGAACTTCTTGCAGAGTCAACCAGGTTTTGAGTTGATCTATCCTGGCAATTAGCAGAAGAGCATCTATTATATAAAAATGTGATACTTTATTATACCGTTTTCAGGTTGTGTCAGTGGGACACTTGGATATTATATATACTGCATCTCTTCTCAAACAGTGCAAGAATAGAATTGCTGCTGGGGGAAAATTGTTAATTGACAGGACTATCTCCTCTGATTGCATGACTGAGTGTCCATCAGGAATAGCAGGTTAAACCTGACCAAAAAAACAAAAAAAAAACAATGAGTTTTTGTATGAGAACATAATATGCATTTCCACAGTGATACGTCTGTATTTCCTTGTTTGATTGATTTAGACAAGAACATTTCTTTGTACATTTAACAGAACCAAAGAAACTTCTAGAATTGAATTTCAAATAACCCTAAGGAATATTCAGGTATACCACAATTTATGACAATTTTGTAAAACCATCAGAATTCTACTAGGATTTTATAAAATGCTCTAGTATTGATGGGGGAAAAAAAGAGTTAATTATAGTCAGAAACTGATCCTTTCCCATATTGTAATGCGTGTGACATTTGACCGGTCTCCATTGACTTATACTAAGGTCTTGGCCTTTGGGTTTAAGTCAGTAAGTCCCAATGGAAAATAGGGGGTGTGCCCCAGGGTTTGAGCTGTGCTCTTCCTCGCATGGGCTTGTTTGAGGCAGCAGGGCTGCAGCAGCTCACCGCCGTGTGTCTTGTCTCTGTTGATTATGCAGATGGCCGTTCGAGCAGGACGTGGAGCAGGGCAACACAGATGGACTGGGAGACTGCCAAAGTAAGCAAGGGCCTCTTCCCTCTCACTCTGCTTCTCCCTGTCTTTCTCTTCACTCTCTTTTTCTCCCTCTTGTTTATCTGGGCTCAGCCTTGACCCTGTCCTTCAGCTGCAGAAACACACTGAACACAAGAACTTGCTTTAGACAGAAACTCTCTCTCTCTCTCTCTCTCTCTCTCTCTCTCTCTCTCTCTCTCTCTCTCTCTCTCTCACACACACACACACACACACACACACACACACACACACACACACACACACACACACACACACACACACACACACACACACACACACACTGACAGAAGCTTTCATTGTGACCTATTCACTCAGCTACACTAAGCCTTATAGAGGCCTATTTTCAGTGGACTGCATTCATTTATTTCATCATTTTATCTGCTGTGAATAGTAAAATGCTGTAAACTGCTTACTTTTTAAATTAAGCTATTAGTTACTATCACACTGACATTGATGTTATTTTTTAAAGTATAGCTATTTTCATAGTAAGCACAAATATTAAATTAGTACAACATGCATACACAAAACAAATTGTAATTAACACTTTTTTCCACTTGTTTTTTTTTCCAGACTCTTTTGTGGCTTTAAATGGTAAGTGCTGTAAGTCAGAAGCAACTTGCATGAAACCAATTATTTTTTTTTAAATATAATATTTTTTCCCTGCGGTGTGCAGTGATATGTAGCAGCTCAGCTACACTCAGACGATTTCTCCACAGTAATCTTGATTTGAGAGACGTTCCTCCTCCCTCTACCATCATTCTCTTCCCTCTCTATTCTGTGCAAGCCTTCACTGGTCCCATTGATTCACTTTGACCTTTGATTTCCTAATTGGATGGATCTAGCTGCTTAATAGAAGGCGGCTTTGTGGGTTAGAGATGTGACCAAATGCAAATGGTGGAAGCTGTTTACAGAGGCTGAACAGCGGCATGTTCTCCGAAGCTCCTTTAGAAATTATTCATGAAATACAATCCAGCAAAAGCAGGCCACATCAGCAAACACACACACACACACACACACACACACACACACACACACACACACACACACACACACACACACACACACACACACACACACACACACACATCCACCCATAAACCCACATGCTGTCACACACACTCTCACATGCTGCTTGGTGCTGTATGATGATACCGTTCGAAAGAGAAAGAAATGTTAACCATTCAGATGGAAGGAGGTGGTCTACCTTCCTGACCTACATATCACATTGTTACTCACCCTGGGTGGAAAAGGTCTGATTATCCTAAGCATTTATGGTAAAAATAGGAATCATATATTTTATCTTTGACGTCTCTGTGTTCTTTCCTGCTGCTCTTGTCCTCTTGTTATTGGCATCACTCCTCACCACAGGCAGACAGACATTAATAAAGAATTGTGATATGTTTGCACTGTAGACAGCTAAGGCTCACTTGCTTCAGCTTTATTATCTATTAAACTTCAGATTTCCATATGAATACCTTCAAATATAATAAAACAAGTTCCCTCATGAAAGATCGACACGTGATACCAGGGCAAAATTTAACTGCAGATGTGATATTAGTATACTCGAAACAGGATCATTGTCACCCGCTTCCTTTCCAAATACAGTAGCTCCAATTTAGACACATGCATTAATCAGCGTTCATTTAATGCTTTCAAATACAGTTTCAGCACAGATCATTTTTATTCTATTTAAACAGTAAAAAATATGTTTAAATTGTGGTGTCTTAACTGTAATGCATCAGTTGTGGTCTATGTGTGTCATTTGCTTCCATCCCACTTCCCCTGGCCGTGGAAAATGAATTATAAAATAGCTCTGTCACACTAATCACTCAGCCCCCAGCACATTTTTAAATAAATCATTTTAATGATTGCTACTGGGAGATCATGAAGCTGTTGCACATGACAGACCAATGGCAAACAACTGCAAGTTCGGACCATTCTGATCACAGCACACAGGCATGAAAGGAGGGGGTAGTGTTTATCACTTAATTAAGATATACTGTAGAGATCATGATGACTTAACTGCTCAATGATTGATTTTACCTGTAAAATGTGTAGAGAAGTCTAAACTACACTAAATGTGTGTCTCTGTGGAAAAAAGAAAGAGAAGATTCATTTAAACCCCATTTTGGTCTGTCACGTGATTTCTCGTGAACAGTTGCCACAGGCTTCAAAGGAGGCTTTTTTTAATTGATAAGATTTGTGTGAATATAAGCAGAAAATGCAGAGCAACAGATATGAGTAAAGCCATTTATGCCCCAGTGTGATAAGGTAAAGGAAGATTTCTAAAAAGAGCAAATTTGTCAGGCCCTGAATTGGATGTGAGTACAATAAAAACGTCCTGCAAGGTCACAGGCTTCAGAAGGCCACAGTGAAGCCATGCTCGAGTGACACATGGACAATGCTCAGCGCATAATTCAGCTCAATGCATCAGGAGCTGTGGCAATTCTCAAAAGGTCATAGCTTAATTCAGCTGTTATGTTCTTTATGATTCAAAAATGACTCAATTATATGTATGGAACAATATTCTAATGTTTTTCCTATAAACTATTTTTTCTTTTTAGTTCTGAGGATGACAAGATAAGAGATAAAAAATGGTTTGTTTTTATAAATATGGAACAATAAATTGCAGAAAATTGTAGTTTCTGTCACATTATCAGGTCTTATTTGACTCAGTGTACATGTATATTATCAGGAGGATGTCTAGGCATGGGAATGGCTGTTGCATAGTTTGTATTGCTCTATGAAGCTTTATTAGGTATGATAAAAATGTACACTTGTGTTGTAAACCCAAAAGATTCAATTAGACATTATGGATAACAGCACTCAGGAAAAATGGTACTTAACATTACCTTTTTGTTTACCTGGGAAAACAATCTAAGGTTCACCTTTTGTACCTGCAGCATGTTTTTTTTTTTTCTGTCCCTTTGAGGCTGGTGGTTTTTCATTTTTCAACAGGACTGGTAACCGAAATGAATGAATTCTGCCAAATACTAAATATTTACATACACGATTGCATTCATTTGCCAAATTACTTTTGGTCATTTAAAAGTAATAGGATAAACTAACATAAACATAAACTAAACTTCTGTTTTTAATTCTTGCTTGCAAATCTTGCAAAGTTCTGTTCCCTGTTTGCTCTGATAAAGAAAGTTCCTCCTGCCAGGATTGCATAAAGCTTCTTCAGTTTCTCTAAAGTAAAATGGTTCTTCCAATTTAGCTACCTGTGTTAGCACAGTCTTATTCCATCATTAGGTGAAAAGAAAAATTGCTTCAAAGCTTTACATTAAAATCTTATGATGTTCCATTGATGTCTGTTAATTTTAAAGATATATAATAAAGTTAGAAATGATGTGGTTGAAGGTACCTCTCCAGCAGCAAGGAAAGGTACAGTTAGGCACTATTTTTTTGTGGACAACTGTGATTCAGACCCATGGGAGGAAGTGTATTTCTGTTTGTTAATGATGATTGTGTATTAATCTGTGTTGTACTCTGGCAGGCCACTCCACCTCTTCTCTCAGCACTGTGCAGCCCAAAGATCTCCCTGAACCCGCCGATAAGAGGGACCCTTATATCGCAGTACCCTCTTTAACCCAGCACGAGTCCACCGGTAAGCCTTGGAATGGGAACGGGAGACTCCATTTTTGCTATTTTATAAGAATGTTACAGTTTCTTGCTGCTTCTAGTTGACCAGCGCACAAAGCGAGGGATGCACTTATACACATAATAAATTATTGTGCTCCTGGAAGAGAGAGAATTATTCAACAAAGACCATAACAGCCCATGAGGAGGGAGGCAATATCCAGGCTATTACAGTTAAAAGGAGAAGATTGCACTCTGTTTATTTGCCCATCCAAATGATGGCTTAGTCTTTATCTTGTCCTCATGACATGACATTGAACACTCCTTCTTGGCAAGAGTCACTGAGCTGTTCAAGGTCAGTCTGGAGCTGCCATTTACAGTGAAGCCAGCAACACAAGCAGCACAGTACATTATGCTCACCAAATTCATCATTGCAGGTTTTATTAAAGTAAGCCTGGGTAATCATTTTGATAAAAAATATCCAGAGCTCAAAAAAGCATAAAAAAGAGCAAACTGGATCAAGATGCAAATTATATTGTTTCATGTTATTTATCAGTGATTGCTATAATTAGTAATTCAATTAAATTAAATCATTGCTTTCCTCCTGAGCCATAACACTACAAATCTGTATGCACTTCTATGGAGGTTTTTCTTATTATCTCTCTGTTTTGGAATTCTTCCTCAAAGCCAACTTAACAATTATTAGATTATTTTTTATTTTAGTTTTAGATTTTGGCTTAATTTAAACTTCATTCACACAAATCTACCTGACACAGCTTATATGACTTACATTAAGTAAGAAACGAAATTAAATGTTCCCTTGAGGTATTTGCATAACCTCAACATATAGTGTCTTAGGACATTAACAATTTGAAAGTAAAATACGCTTTTCCATTCAAACCTCACTATCTCAAGGTCTTACAACTAGGTCAAAAGATCATTCTAGAGTTTTCCTCAAAGGTCATTTTCTTCTGCACGTTTCACAGTGTTCACAATTTGTATTTGTCTTTTGTCAACTCGCAGATTGAAACTCAACTCGTGTGCACTATATGGCAGTTCTCCAACTATCATATTATTATTTAAGTCTTACAGAAAACTTCGATAAAACATAGGATGTAATCTTGTTACTTATCTGGCACTATTTTACTGCTCAACTTTTGTTTGATTGTGGGTAGTGATGTGCTGCACAGACTTGCTGAATGTTAAATCATTATCATTTCTTTCATTGGGTATATAATTTGTAGATGGCAGGGCACGTTTCTGTAGACAATAACTAAATTGCTCCTTTTCTCTTGTACTTACTCAGACTCAGACATAAGCATGCAAGAAAGTCGGTCTAGCCGGAATCAAGCCAATAGGCCAGCAATGATTTAGTGCTGAATATATCATATTCATTTATGAACTACACAATAACATGACGATAATGTGTAGTAGAACTGAAGTGTTTTTGTGCCCCTAAAATAGTAGACTCCCAATTTTAAAACTGTGAAAGGTGCAGAATTTTGACTTTTACAAACTATGTCATAAGATTTCAGAATATAATGGGTTGCCATCATACTTTTATAACACCGATTATTAGCTACTCACTGTAACTAAGACATTAAATAGATTTTCTTACTGAATGTTTGCTATTTATATTTTTTAAAAAGGTTAATACATCACTGAATTCCTATTATTCTTAGCTTGTACTGATCTCTTTAGCATCGTGAGATGATATTTATGCCATATCACCCAACGAGGTGCCAGTGAATAGCTTAGTCACAAGGACATTTCCTACATTTGCATGGTCACTGGAAGCAGCACACCTGTTGAACCTACACGATGGTGGCAGAGACGTGGCATGCTTATTTGGCATCACTGCTGTATTGCTGCCTCTTTTGCCAATCCCCAGTACTGCCATCCAGAACACTGTGGCACTGTGGCATAGGCAAGAGGTCCATATATAAATGCTTCTTTTTGCTTATATTTCTGTTCTTTTATTGCATTATTATTATTATTATTATTATTATTATTATTATTATTATTATTATTATTATTATTATTATTATATTTTATCGTAGTCAGTTACACACAAGCTGCTTTCATTATATTCTAAATGAGTACTGATGTTCACTGGCTGTTATTCTGCTATCGCGATGTGTACTTCTTGCTCTTGCATGCCTTTGGCTTTGGGATATCTTTTGTAATAAGCGCTGTTTCCTCCATTGCAATATTATTTCTGCTTAACATGTTATCAGCACCTTCATTCATATCCACGCTTCCCTCTTGCCTCCTGTGGACACCTTTATGCTGGGTTACACATCATGTCCAAAGTGACCAAGTGTACTCTGAAAAACAAAAAAAAAGGATGTTTGTGTTTTGATATCATTTTCTTTCTGAGGTCCTGAGGCGATTATTTCTTTTTAAAAAACATTACAGATTTTATTCAGAGTGCATATATTGCATAATAAGAATATGTAAGCATTAGTTCATTTACACAAACTCCTTTCTGCCTTTTTTTATGCTTGCTATGTCGCTGCACTCTGGCACATTAGTACAACACAGGCAAAATAAATTGAATTTTATGAATATTCAAACAGTGATATTTATGAGTTCACCCCAGTTCCTCTGTGCCAGAGCTGGCTGGTGGCAACATTTTTCGCAGTACATTTGAGCACTCTGTGTCTGGTCCCATTTCTGTCTATGTGTGTATGTGTGTTAGTGTACACACACACAATTCTACCCACCCTGTCTGTACCTCCACCATCTGCTGCCATTGTAAGTAGTCTCCCTTCCCCAGGACCTTTCATCTCCCCAGATGGAATGTTCCAAGGCTGGACCTTAATGTAACCACCACCAATTACTAACCTTAATCTACTGTACAGCGCATACTCTCTCTTACCAAATGGAGATGTATCTCTCATACCCTCATCTGGGGAATTGCTTCTGTTTAGCCCCACCCTTTCTCTTTGCCCTCTCTTTTTATCTTTCTCTCTCTCTGTCTCTAACCACCCCACCAACCCGCCCAACCCCCAACCTGTGGCTGTCTCTTTGTGCCTCTCGAATTTATAGGTCAATTATAAAAGCTATATAGATACTGAGATAGAAATCGCTCTCTCTGGAGTTTTCTCGCCCTATATTCCATGTAGAATACTCTTGTGCTGTAACAGCACAAAATATATGATAATCATTATTGCCTGCCCAGCATACTGCTCAGAGCCAGGGTGGGCTCTCTAGTTGTAAACCCGAGAGCTGATATGTGATAGCCGTGTGCAGATCGAGTGTGAAGTGTGCACAGTATTACACATTCCATTTTAATGCAAAGTGCTATGCAATGCACTGGTTTCTTTGTTTTATGGCTGAAATCCTCTCTTTTCCCTCAAGAGATTGGATTTCAGCCAGTGTGTACATTTGCTAATGGGGTTTCCCTGGGCTGCCATGGTTAAAGACGTTAAATCTGCAAAGTGAGCTTTCATTATGGAATGCTCACAATTTTATAGCACATTTGACACTGTTTTACAACTAGGTCTTCCATCACACTGACAGTTATGGAGAGAGACGGATTTAGACTAAATCACTATTTTCAGCTACTTGTATCCTAATGATGTACACATCAGTGGCTCTCACCTCCACTGTAATTTAAGGCTACGTTTATTCAGCATTAAATTCAGCTATAGCTTTAACCCAGTTCTGCTTCTCCTCAACCCCTTTTAATCAGGGACATTTACTTTTAATATTTAATCCCCACTGATTTCTTTTTTTCATATAGACTTTGTATGATTTATCATATTTACAGACCTCATATGTCAGAGTTACATTTTATACATCTAAGAACTGACATTTTATAATATTGTTTTTGATTAGAATGTTAGAAGTCCAGCTGTATTCGTGTAGACAGGAGGCAATATAAATGCCAGCTTGACATTTTCTAAAAGGGGAATGTGCACTTATAAACAAAGTGACGTGCACATCAGAGATGTAAATAAATGATTGCTCACTGTGGAATATGCCAAGCTTAAACCTTAACTATTATCCCCTCTGCATGTGCACTGATGGCCTCAATCAGAAGCTTTAGACACCAAAGCTTTTAAAAAACACTCCGTAGATGTAGAAATCATCAGCCGTTCAGGACACTGACAACAAATGCACCATTAAACCTGCCACAGCATCCAGTTTAATATTAAAGGTTATATAAAAGGTTTAGAATGTAACTTCAGAAGAAATAAGAAAAGAATACCATCCAAAGTACCATCAGTGTTTTCCAAAACTGAGTAAAATCTAAAATTATATTAGTAATGCATTTAGATTTACTAAATGCATTAGACATTTTTTATATTGTAATGTTAATTACTGAGGAAAATATAGAAGATGGGTTTTTTTTTTATTATGACAGATCTGAGGCATTGTAGCTTTGAAACAATATCTTATCTTCATACTCTTTTGCAGTGAACAGCATGTATGCCAGAGGCAGGAACATGTCCATGATTCTTGTAACAAGTCTTGACAATTAAAATCCAAGTAAAAGCAGACGAGTCCAAAATGAAGTGCTATGAACAAGTCAGAATGAGTTACTCACATAAATTACTACCATGCCCAATTTATTTATTAGCCAAGTAACTGTAGTGCATTTCATTTCCATAAATAATGAAGCCTTGTTTGTACTGAGTGACCATAAATACATCACTCGATGAATTGAAAACATTTTACATCTTGCATTAAGAAAATGAAATGAAGTAGAGTTGTTGTTTTTATTTCACAGATACAGATACTGCTACTTAGAACATTAAAAAGTTAGTATTTACAATTTACTTTTATTAACATAGTTAATGAACAAACTAACTTTAAATAGTTGGTGGCCCTGATTACTGAAAACTAATAGCTTCAGTAGTTGTAGGCAAGTCTAATATATCATGCACAGTGGTGAACTGTGCATATTTGCCAACTTGTAAGTAAAAAAAATAATTTAAAACAAAGACAGCAGTAGTTTCAGGTAATGTTTTTACTGAAGTTGGCAAATAACAAATAAAAAGGATATCAGATTCAAATGCAAAAAAAAAACTGTTAGCAGATGAGTTTTGTTTAAATCAATTTTGCACAAAAACATTTTTCAAACCTCTGTCAAAGTAATTTGTTAATTATATTAGCTATTGAAATCAATGCTAGTCTAACCTGTTCATTAACAAAGAAAACAGCTAATAAGAGAGACACATTTTATCCTCATTTTATACTAGTTATTGCTTGATACTGTTAATGTGACACTGCAGTCTGGTGTTTTATCCATCTTCAAACCCTCATTGATGGCAATAGCACCGACAGTGCATAGCATGAGAAAATCACAATCTCTGAGGACACTGATTGGAGGCTAAATCGAGCCAATTCTGTTGATGTACGGTATGAAGTCATTGGCTAGATAAGAGTTGAAATAGAGACCTTTTGGAAATATAGCTCTGAGTATATTAAAACTAATCATTTAAGAGTGAAGTTTTAAGCTAAGCTATTAGCTATTCAGCTATTTTTATTTTCATCTGAAATCGTTAAATTAGTGGCTGAAATCCACACCCCTGTGATTTGCCATTATAAATACACTAAAGAACTAGAACAGCAGTGATTTTCTCTAAAAAAATATAAATAAATAAAGGAGGATTAATGCGTTTTACGCTAGTACAACATTAAACATTAGAAAGCCCTTACAAAGCACTATATCAAATATAGACGATGTTAAAACAGACTCCCTGTTCACTATTCAAACACAAAAAGGAGCTTTCACAGAAATGGGGGATTGGATTATTTAGCAGAAAAGTAAACATATTAGAGATGCAGTGGCAGAACAATTTTCCAAGCTGGTCGTTTGGCAAAGATGTCATTTTTCTCACATGAGAATCTGAACAGAATCAACAGGAACATTTGTCACTTGAACTGGAGCCCTCAATGGAGCTTCACACACCATCGTCAGTCAACACACATGTTCATGCTTCTGTAAGTCACTCTGAATCCTCCTTAAGCCATTCACAGACCTGCTTGTCTGACTGTGAGGTTAAATTGTCTTCTTTTTTTTTTTTACATCAGACATCACCATTAATTTCTGTCAAACTGTCTCATGGTTTGAAACAGACCTTGTGTACCTCCGAAGCCTCTTTAGGAAAAAAAGGAATAATCTCCTAGAAATTGACTGGTTTTTTTTCTGTGTGAGCATTCATCACTTCTTCACACAGGATAGACTATAGTGAGAGGCTTTGGATTTGGAGCTCACTCAAATGCAGCGAAGCATTTTCCAAGGTACCTAATTTATCTCCGATTGGAGCCTCATGAAATTCAGATATGAGGATTCTCAGCTTGAGTTTTGTTTTTTTGGGACAACTTTTATGTCAACAATCCGTGTCAGAAAAGATTACATGAATAAGTTTTAGATGCGTGAATTTTTATAAGAGTAGACTAGTTGAGTATAATTAGTCATCATGAATATGTTTGCACTTAAAGCTATTTAGAGCATCAAGAAGCAATCAAAAGAATTTGTTAAAAGGGAAATAAGGTCTTAAAAGTAAGCGAGATTTTGCAATCATGTGCCTTTAACTAATAGAGTTGCACTTGTCTGAGACCAGGGCTTCTTTACAGCTACAGGTCCTTTGAAGTCAATTCAAGAAACAATTTCGTTTATACATGAAAGTTGGGTATCTTCAAAGGTCTGATGAAACCCTAAGGCTCTGTTTAAATGGGGCCCTCCATAGCCTAGCAGCCCAGTGTCAAGGTCAGAGCAAGTGGCCCACAGAGACTGAAGAAGAGCACTTTAACTTCCCTTCCTCTCGGGGACTGAGTGAGCTTCTGTTCCTTCACCTGATGTTCAATGTAAAGCCTGTTTTTTTCCACTCCACTTCAAACAATGTTCACTGGCTAGACAGCATAGATTTAGGGCTCAGTCTTCTTCCTTCAGGTGAAGCTTTTTTTATCATGGACTTTAGTTCAAGGTGATTCGTGTAGGACACTCTGGCTAGAATTAGAATTAACCATCAATACGCTTGTTGTAAACAGGCTTAGAAACCTTTTACAGAAATGCTGCATTATCTTTTGAACAAAATATCCATATTTAAATACTGGGGGAAACAAATCCCATATAGTAAAACAAGTAAATTTGGAAAGACTGCAGCTGCTCTGGAGGTGAAATATTTGTGAGGATCTGATAGATTTTTTTCCCACTAGCTCCCTCACTAGCTAGGGTAGAAAGCAGTTAGAGATTAATGGTACAAACAGCTAAGAAGCTGAATAGCAGAATTTAAATCGTAGGCTGTAATTTTGCAAGCAGAAGCAAGGACAGAACACATTTAACCCGAAGTTGATTTAAAAGCTAGCACAACTAAAGTATGTGTTTTTTATCACATTTAATGAATAGTAAAATTACAATCTGAAGTCTAAAGTTAGCACATTAACTGTCCATCTTAGCTCTGTCCATCTTTTGAAGAAAAAATGTCATATGTACAGTAGCACTCAAGTGAGCTGCATTCTGCAGGTATTTTTCAGATCAGTTGTTACTTTTGTTAGAAAAAAGTTTGCAGTGTTTTTCACTTTTTCCCCTATAAATCCATTCACCTGTATGAACATAGGCCATATATTTCTTCCATTTTGGCTTGCACTATTCCTTTCTTAATCTGCTCAATTACACTACTAGATAATTACATTTTAAGAAATGTTCTTCAACAGAGCATAACTCACCAGCAGCTTTCTAGGCTGTAATCGTGTGTAGTAACACTTGTTTAAAGTCATGCATACTAAATCTATGGTTCAGAGCCCTCGTCTTAAGCGGGCACTTTTAACATTCTCTTTCAGGCAGATCTATCTTGCTGTAGGCAGTATGGTGTTATGAATGGAAAACCCATCAAAACATCAAATACAGAGCAGTGAGCAGGGAAAATGGTTCACTTAAGCAGAAAAAAACTCACAGACTTGGTTGAAAGGAAAAGCTTCTCAGATCTCTCCATTAGGAGAGAAGAAGCAGATGTATACTGTATAACCCGGTCACTTTGTCATTCAGGGTTTCAGAAAACATGTCCACAATTCATCTCCTTGCCACAAGATAAAACATGTATAGTGATCCAGTGAAGACTTGAGAAAAAAAAAAAAGATATTTTCTCTGATAAGGGATTTGTATAGCTAGAGACAGTGACGTTTTTTAAGCCATCTCTTGTGTTGAGGATCAGACCGACACCAGGCTGGCAGGGCGGATTTCATGAGGCCGGTGCAACTTAGATCCCAGTATGTTCTAGACATGACTTATTGCACCTTAGTGTGTCTATGTGGATGATGGAAACCATTTGCTTTAATCCCTACAGGAAACAGATGAGTCTGTGCTGAGTGTTGTCACTACACTGTTCTACTCTCCCAAAGATTTATGAACTCTTTTTTTTCCTGCTAGCCAATTTATTGCTGTTGTTGTTCTGATTCATTTTTGTACTTATGTTCAAACTTTTCTTCTGTTCTTCATATACATGATAAATACATTATAAAATGTTTTAGGAAGTGTTTGCATGTGATGATGGTGTAACTCCTTAGCCACTATAAGAAAGAAGTAAAACTTATCGGGAAGTGATGTCATAGGAAAATAATCAACTATGGATGATGAATTACCTCCCCAGAGTTGATTGTTTTTAACAGCATTTCCCAAAAGTGTTTTATTTCTCTTATACCACAGCAAATTGCCAATGATTACAGATGGTTTCATTTAGTAATGGACAAATTTATTTTTTAAATTTTTTTATAGTTACATTTACTGTTGTAAAACTTCAGCAAACTTAGTTTAAAGCAGCTGTAAACAGTTGTTCACTCACATGCCTCCCTTTTTTACCTGTTAAAATTGAATGAAAATGCAACATCCTGAAGACTTTCCTATGTCATATAACATGCGTTGGTTAGTTCTATTTCGTTCTATTACGTTCTATTTCCGATTTTACAAATTGCTGACACTGGAGAGTCCTTGTTTAAATGCTGAACAAATGTCTCCACACAGAGAACATCACCTTTTCCTGCCTTATCCTGCCTTTCATCTTGTGTTGTCAACATAACTTTTTATAATTCATTTGATTGGCTTGTCCTTTTTACCAATTCTTCTATTACTCACATTTGGGTTTAATTCAAGATTCATCAGTTTATTGTCATATGTACAGGAAATTGTATGTTACACAATACAGTGAAAATCCTACTCTCTGATTCCTCCGGCAACCTCAGACATTATTAAAACTGGACATAAGTAATACATACAGAAATTACAAATAGTGAAAGGATACGAAAAACAAATATACATGCAAGTAAAAGTATGTAAATATTGAAGACGTGCATGTGTAGATGCTCAAGTAATGGCACATGATATTATTCTCATTGTGTGTGTGTGTGTGTGTGTGTGTGTGTGTGTGTGTGTGTGTGTGTGTGTGTGTGTGTGTGTGTGTGTGTGTGTGTGTGTGTGTGTGTTCAGGCAGGGTGAGGTAAAGCATACTCTCAAGCTTTGGGGTGGGGATGGGGTAATAGTGTTCTAAGTAATATTGGGGTGGGGGTAGGGTAAACTCTTCAAGCCATTGTTCTATCACTCCTATATTATTACCAGTTCTACTTTGGTTTTTAATGCTAGTTCTACAAACTGCACTTTCCAGTCTACATTACTGCTCTCAGGCTTTCCATTGAAATTTTTAAGAGTATACATACGTGTATATTGTTACTTTGGTTCTCTATTCAATTCAATTTTCTGCTTGCTTAAAATTTTCTAGCACTGTATTTCCCAAAATGCACCTGCAAGAGTGAAACAACTTTACGTTGTATTATACGTTGCATTTATCTTTACCTTTTTTTTTTAAAAAATCACAATGATACATTGCTTTTATCTGAGTACCACAAATAACAAAAACCAGCTATTTGAAATGTCTTGTGAGGGATTCTGGAAAATTCTGCTCATTCTGCTCTACACTTGCAGCCAGTCATGCTGAATATTTTTACTCCATCCTGCAGGTTCATCTTTTATTTTTCTTGTTTAAATTTTGATGATGGCATGCAAATATCCATGTTATAAATTGTGTACTTGTAGTTTCAGATACAATTATAGTGAAAGGTAGTAAACGCCATAGTCAATTTCAAGAGCATGGCAAATCCTGTCTATAATTTACACTAACAGAAATAATTGTAACATGTATGTCTACTTTTACTTCATGCAAAGTCTGTAAAAACGTTTACAATTTCTGCATTCATAATACACTGTGGATCTATCTAATATATATGTATGCTGTGACATCAAATTTCCCTTCACTGGAAATAAGAAGCCCAAACATGTTCAAGCATGACAGTGCCTCTGTACAGTATACAAGGCAAGGTCCATAAAGACATGGTTTTCCAATGTTAGTGTGGAAGAGCTTTAGTGGCTTGCAGAGAACCAGGACCTTAAACGCACTGAACAACTTTCCAACTAGGTGGAAAGCCTCCTCACCCAACATCAGTGCCTGACCTTACTAAAGATCATACGGCTGAATGGGCAAATCCTCCCAGTCACACTCAAATTCCTCAAATTCACATGGAAAGTCTTACCAAAAAAGTGGAGATTATTATAAAAGGTGGATGAATGGTTGTGATTGGTGTGGGGTCCACATATTTTTTGTATACCACATAGTGTACCTTTTATACAAATCCATCATATTCTCTTCAGAAAAAAAGTTTTATTTCATTAATTGATAATGTTTTAATATGTTATTATACAAAACATTAGTTAGTATCTCCTGTGTAAACATTAGGGTTCTTTGATTTGTTCCACTGGACAGATCTTTAAAGGGTTTTTGTCAGTACCCTAATAATTAAAGTGCATTGCTTTTGTACACTCTAAGGTCTGGACTCACACTTAGCTTCCATCATTGCTGCTTTCAGGTATAGTGCATAGTTAGTTTTGATTTGTGGGGCTTTTTAATAAATAGATCTCTGATATATATTTTTATGCATCACTGTTAAAGCGACTCTCGTCCAGTGAGAAAACCTGAATTATCTGAAGAAATTTATTACTGACAAAATGCAATGTTTCACTCTAACCATCTAAAAAGTCCAACATACAAAATTAAATGATTGCTGCTTAGTGCTGATAATTAGTGCTATTTAGTCCACATTGGTTATTAACTGTAGCCGTCAATCAGTTTGACATGTGCAAATGATTTATCCCATGTAAAGAATTTCTCAACTCTCACCTGCAGGCGTGATTCGTGAGAGCTTCCAGAAGGGACGGGATCAGATGGTGCCGATCACTCTACTGGCTGTGGCTGTGGTCCTGGCATTCATTATGGGTGCTGTCTTCTCTGGTATTGTGGTCTACTGTGTATGTGACCATCGGCGGCGTCATCTTGAGCACTCTGCACACAAAAAGACCAAGGAGACTGTGAACTCCAGGCGTGGATCCATGAACAGCGTCACCAAGCTGACGGGCCTATTCGAGACGCAAGCCAAAGATGGCCGGCCAGAAGCCATTCTTGGTCCTCTGATGCACAATGGTAAAACACTTATGAAAGCCGATGAGCAGCAGCACCTGGATCTGGTGGCACTTCCTACACCTGAATCAACACCCATGCAACTGCGTCGTAAACCCAGCCGTGCCAGCCGGGACTGGGAGAGGAACCAGAACCTAATCAATGCCTGCGCCAAAGAGCTGGCCTCCATGGGCTCACCTAATGTCCTTATAGGCACTGACCTGCCACTAAGGGCATCTTCAGGCCAGATTCCCAGTGTGGTGGTACTACCTTTACAACAGCACCAGCACCAGCAGGTCTACCAGCACCAGCATGAGTATGTGGAGCAACCACATCGGTCAGATTTGCCAGATGATCAAGCAGCCACACTCGAGTACAAAGCCGTGAAGAGCCCATGCCACAATGTTATGGTGGATTCAGATGGGATGCCACCCCGCGTGCCCCAGAGGGAGGCCTCATTAGCAGCTGTGGTACCTCCAGCTGTTCCTCAGATGGGCAAGAGGCTAGATATGTACTGCCGTGGATACCCAATGGGCCCGAAGAAGCAGCACAACACCAATTCATCCAACTCGTCTCACCTGTCAAGGAAGCGCAGCATTAGCCGTGCCGAGACACCACCCCCAGCTCCACAGAGGCTTGACTCCATGCACGTTTCTTCTGCTTCAGGCCTTTCACGTCACTCTAGCTTGAGCTCATATGGCTCGTTGCCTCGCTGCGGCTCCAGGCACCACAAACCCGACGTCCCACCCAAACCTTCACAGTTCGCTCTCTCTGGCAAAGTGAAGTGCAGTGACTCGGGGACATAATCAGGCCCATCTGGGGCAGGGGAACAGTCTGTGGAAAAATCTGTGTTGTACAGCTGTGTACAGAAAATGCTCACTGTTTTTTTAAGAAAACACACAAAAAACATTTTTCACATAAATGTACGTGTTCAACTCAGGCTGTTGATTCCCTCATGGTGAAAGATGTAAACACCTGCTACCGAAAAGAGAGGGACTTTAGAATCTCTTGTCACTGAGCCACATTTTGCTATTTTGCTCAGAATTTGTAAGAAGACAGTATGCTGGGCTGGGGACACAACCTCACAACTGGCGTTTTCTTTGCAGTCTGCCAAAAGCACATTGTGGATCACAGAGTGGAGTGTAATTGCATAGTTCTGAAGCTGGTTTATACCCCAGTTAGGAAAACAAAAAAAAACATGGACAGCAGAGATCTCAGCCTGGAACAGCAGCTGGTTTACAAAGGAAAACTGTGAAGTAAGATAAAAAAAAATGATAAAATGCCTCTCTCAGTGTTGCAGCTACTGGACACAGCAATCAAGTTCTGCCTTTAGCGAGGTCTGAAAAATTGTCTACTGTAACAGTTGACTGAATAACCCGTGACTGTTAGTACTAATAGCTGGTTGTATTTATTTTTTAATAAAGTGCTTTTGAAGAAAGACTGACTCTTTTTAGACTCAGAGAGAGAGAGAGAGAGAGAGAGAGAACTTTTTAATTTTTAATTAATTATGTAAAATTATTTAAAGTCATTCAACTGGAGCCAGTACAACTCATTAAAGCAAAGTCCTCTAACTTTTTTGGATGTTTCTATGTGAGCTATGGAGGAACGTAAAGCTTCCAAGGAGCTATTTATTGAACTTTACCAGAGGAGTTTGTGACAGATTAAGATCAAGCCTCACACCAAGATGAATTTCCCTTTGTGAAAAATACATTGATGAGGAAAGAAAAAAAAAATCATCAAACTGGAACTCCTTAAACACACCTTCATGTCTCCATGTGCATCCTCATTCAGCACTGTGGATTGTGTCAGCAACCTCTAATCGTAATGGCCATAGCTTCACTGAGTGCCATTCTGGTTCACTTTTTGCATGAATGAGTGCAAAGACTGAGCCGAGGGAAGAACAAAAAACACCCATATTATTTGCAAAACCAGTGAACGGATGTTGGCTCATGCCCAGCATGGCGGAAATGCTTTTTTTTTTGTTTGTTTTTTTAATAATTTGGCAGGTATTAAAAGGCATCATTTCTGAATCTCATCTTCACACAGACCCTCTTATTGAATTACATGTTTGATAGCCTGTTTTTGGTTGTTTGTTTCTTCCATGTGTAAATTTGTGCCTTACACCCCTGAGTAGTGAAGAGTTTGTTAGCTGTTAACTGTTACCTATAGTCCTTATGATTATGTATTTTCCTTGTTTGTTTAAAAAAAAAAGCAACTAAAGAATGTAGGTATTCTTGTTGTTCATTCTGGTCACATTTTGGAAATATCGGGTGGGCGGGGCTAACCACACAGCATATTTTGTGATTGATTTCTAATTGTGCCAATGAAACACTTGAAAAGCAGCCCCTTTGTCGTGCTAGCAGTGCTGTCAGTGTTGTTGTTGTTTTGGGTTTTTCTGTTGTTGTTTTTTTCAGGGGCTGATGATGTTCTTACTTTTGTTTCACAGTTTAAACATTAACTGTATATTCCTGGGAAAGTCGCCTTGGTTCTGGCTGGTACAATGTAATTAAATGGTTAATTGGCCACATAGCTTCTTAACGTCTAATGTTTCCCATCAGATGACACTAAGTTCTTAATATACATGTTTCTAGGCAGGAAATACAGGCTGGCTCCTGTGAAAAGAAAAGCACTTGAACAATATTAGGGAACAATTTATTGCTTTTGATGTTTATGACAGATGCCAACTAATATAATTTCCTAACTATAGCATTATTATGTAAAATGAGGGTGAAACAATTTAGAGCTCAAATTTGCCACAAATGATCAAAGTTTCCTGTCGGCAGTTCCTCTCGATATGGAAGTCACTCATCAGACAGGGTGAAGGATAGCAGGATTTGTCCCTTCCTCTTATGTTACTTGGACTAACATGTACATAGATTCAGACTGCATTGGCCATCTCGGATCAGATTCGCAGTAGTGAAGGGCCACTCAGACTCGCTCACTTGTTTTCTGAGTAAAGCATCTTGGCCTGTGGTTGTTGATGCTGATTGTGGACAGTGGGCTCTTTGGCGTGCCTTTTGTTTTTTCACCCCATCTGCTACACACTAGAGGTAGAGGTGAACAGAGCTGGACATTCCAAAATGGCTTGAAGTTTATACTCCTGTAAGATATTGTTCTTTCACAAGGGTTTTTTCCTTGTACCTCTCCAACCTCCTTAACATCTGATTCATAAGTAAATGTATGTTGTAAAGACATTCTCTTTAATAAATGAAAAAACTAATAAAAACATTTAAATTTCTTGTCACAAAAACCCTCCTGTGTTTTTTTTATTTGTTAAGTCCATTCCATAATTATACTATACACCCACCCAATTATACTCTACTGTACACTCACCTCAATAGGAACACACGTACACTTCCTGGTTCATGCATTAGCCAATCATGAGGAACCTGGTTCATGCATTAGCCAATCATGAGGCAAGTTATAGCTCAATAGATTTAGTTCATCAGAAGGGGAAACGATTTGATCTCAGCTATTTTGACTGTAGCATGATCATTGATGATAGGTGGACTTGATTTAGTATTACAGTATTGCTGTCCTCTTGGGATGTTCACACACAAATATGTAGGATTAACACAGAATTGTGAGAAGAACAAAAGAACGAGGCAGAAGGGCTACAACAGCAGAAGAACACATCAGGATCCTGTGACTACTGTGGGATTTCTCTAACAGTACAATTGATTTGAAAAACATTGTCCATTTTTACTGGCCAATTACCAGGAGCCCTGAGATCATGTGTCCCCCATTCTGATGTTTCATGTGAATGTTAACTGACACTCTTGACCTGTATTTTTATGATCTTGCTCAAATGATGCACTAGCACTAATTGTCCACGTAATTAGAAACACCTCTACACCTGCAATGCAGAACTAACGCCATTGCATTTTACTTATGAAGGAAGGAAATATGTTTCTGACATTAACTTTTTGAAATGTTCATAAAAGATCTGTGCAGGACTGTGCAAAATGTGCATATTTTGCCTTAATCATTTTGATCATGTTAATTAGAAGGTCTGCAGAAGAGAGCCAGAGAGAAAAGTGACGTGAAATGGAAAAAAGTCTTCAGTAGAATTTATGGACAGTTCTCCAAGTAGTTTAAAATGTGGTCACAGCAAGTATTTTTTTTTTCTTTGCTTAATAAATTTTTTTTTATCTGTACATAAGCCTGGTCAAATTGTACCATTGAAGGAACCAATGACAAAAAATGAACAGGGTGAAGTTAAGCACATCCTGTAAACCACCGATAGCTTGTTTTGGCAGATTCCTTGCATAATAAATAGTTGAGCTGTAGATAAGAAAGCAAATGCTTATCTGGGCATGTGAATACAAACACCTTTACACAAAAGCATCATTTATCAGTAATTTGTCATGTCTTCTACCATGAATAAGCAAAAGGATAAGGATCAGTCTGGAGCCTTCAGCAGACAGGGTGAAGTGAGTTGTCAGAGACGGTGCTGCTGACACATGACAGAGGTGCGGCAGCAGTGTGGATAGACTTTCAGGAGAAATAAACTACCCGAGTTTTTCATGACAGTCCCTGCAGCTCTTTTCTCTGCTTTGCCTTTTTGTCAGTTGGTCATAAAGAGATAGTGTTGGAATAAATTATGTCTATAGCAAATTACACAATGACATAATTACTTGAGAATTAGGAATTAACCAGAAGTGAAAATTAAAACATAAATGTGTTCATTTTTCTTCTCTGTAATATATTTACTGTAATATAATATAAACTGATAAACAGGCCAAGTTCTTCACTCAAGTTAACACACAATTACTTATTTAGCTAAAGAAAGTAAAAAATTTTAAAGATTTATCTTGTGTAAAGTATAAAACCTTGAGTTTAAAAAGAAACCTTAAATGAACAAGAAAGATTCTTAAAAGCCTTATCATAATCTGATGATGATGATGATTATTATTATTACGTTTTAAACAATTTCCATAATTATTATTAAATTAGTGTCACTTTCACCATCTGCAAAGTCTAACTAACCACAGGTTTATTCCTAATTTCATTTATTGCAAATATTAGCTAGCATGACAATGGATCTGATGATACAAACTAGCCGAAAGCTCAAAGCACCTCTTCAATATAAAGAGCCACAATAAACAAAATTACATAGCTTTAAATTTTGAAATTTAGAGCCATTCACTAAAGCTGTCTGATGCAACAAGTCACCTCGAAGAATAGTGATTTTTATATGTATTGTAAGCACAGATAAGTCACTAATAGAAAGAAGAATAATGATACCCAATGGATCGGAAATTGTCCAAGATGGGTTCTAATAATTTCATTTGGCGTAACCAAAATGTACATTTGCACACTTTAAAATTTATTTTAAAGGCAATACAAGCCAAAAGAAATGCATTAAGTTGTTTATATTCAGTCTCAGTATAATTCCTTTTTATGCTCTTAACCAGACAAAAGCTGCAAAGGCTTACATTTTTTTTCATCTCTAAACTGGCTTAGTCCCGTAATCCCCCAACCTTATTCCAGCAATTCAGTCGAGCATCTGATATCTTCTAACGGCTGACAACTTCAGTCTTTTCCTGCTTCTGTCTGTATAGAAATTTTCAAGCTTGCTCTAGTTGTGCAGCTTAATTTAATCATTTCATTGTGGAATAATATTGCAGTTGGTCAATAGTGAATCAGAATAGTGGTTGAGTTGATTAAAATGTCAGATGGCCAGCAATGAGCTGCCACTGTGATCCAGGGCACAAGAAAATGCAGTGGAAATACTTAGTAAATGTTAATAGCATGTAAAATCCTTTAAAAACGTTTGGATTTGGAAATGTTTTTAGAGTATTAAATTATTTACTACCATAAAACATACAGTAAAATGATTAAGAAAATACTGTATAAAAAATTGCATATTAATTAAAAGAAGTGGCAGAAAAACACAATCTACACAGAAGAAGCAATGCACCAGGCTGTCAGACAGAACATCATTTATTTGTTTGTTTGTTTGTTTGTTTGTTCGTTTGTCATCTTTTTGAAACAGACATTTACTACTTAGCCTTATGAGTGCTATCAGGATTACTGCAAAAAATGTGGTCAATTATATATGTAAGTAAGTGGATTATTAAGTATGTCATTACTTCGCTGTGCTTACTATTGTTTTATTCATTGTTTTTACATAAGGCTAAAACAACCAGGATGTTTAAATACCTTGGAACGTGGGATAAAGGAAAGTGGTGTAAGCTGCAGAGCATGACGGTAAAGAGGAATATTGGCATGGCAGGGGCTTTGCCTGACTGAGCTTGTAAACTCTTGGAAAGCTTCAACAGTCTTAAGGTATGTAGTCCCCAAAGCTGGGAAAATACATAATATTCATTATGCAAGCAAAGATTTCTCCCAAAACTGAAAGCATTGACTTACTTTTTGCTGTTTTTTTTCCTGCAAAGGAGAATTGCTACAGAGCAGTATCGATGGGGGGAAAAAAAAAACATTTGCAGATAGAACATTTGAATACACATTGGCCTTTGGCTCTGTACTAGAAGCTTGAACAACATACTTGCAAAATATATTCCCTCAACTGGTCTTTTGATGATAGAGAGAGTGAGTGCTGTCTAACATTTCAGCTCATAAATGTTTCACCGTGTTGAGATCTAGTGACTGTGAAGTGCACAGCATATGATTGAGGCCATTTTCATACTCAATAGTGAAGAGAACAATTGTTAGTCTTCAGGAATGCAGGAGTGGTCATTCCAAACAATTAAGGTCATATAATTTATTGCTTAGAGATTTACAAAAACAAAGTTTACACCAGGTACACCATGTGGTACACCATGTGATTTATAGGCCTCTGTAAGCAATATTTATGTTAAAGGCAACACAACCTGTAATGATGCCCCTCGGAATAAGACCAAGGCAGAGATGTTTGGCAAAACCCAAACACAGTGCATCACCAATATACCTCATACTCATTAGCAAGCATGGAAAAGGATCATTTGGCCTTGTTTTGCAGCCACAGGACGTGTGAAACTTGCAATCATAGAGACAACGATGACATCCACTTTATACCACTTTGAAATATTCTTGAGTCATCTGTCCAGCAACTTAAGCTGAATGCAAATCTGGTCATGCAACAGGACAATGATCCCAAGTACACCAGCAAACTGACATTTTGCTATCTAAAGGAGAAAAAAAAAATCAGTTGTTGGAATGGCAGACTCTAGACATCAAACCCATTGAAATGATGTGGCAGGATTTCAAGAGAGTTGTGCATAAACAAATAGCCTCAAACATCAAATAACTTTCAAAATGTCCCCAAAATGATGTAAGAGACTGATAAACTCTTACAGAAATGTATACTTTATACTTTTAGTTATTGATGCAAAAGGTGATTCTACCAGTTACTGAATATAAGGGTGCAATTATTTTTTCCTACCTTGTTTCTGAATGTTGGTCACCTGAGTTTTTTGTTTGTTTATAGAAGTTGGTGAGGACATAAATGTTATTTATGTCCTGATTAATAAAAACACAGAAACAAATTGGAGTGTATTTTCTTTTTCCCATGACTGCAGAAGACTTGTTCAGTATATGAAATTAGAGAAAATACACACAGCTTGTGCCTAGAGGAAAGCTATACAACATTTGATTATCATGGGGTTGGAACAGCAAATCAACATGAAAAATAGCATTTAGCTTGCTGCTTGAGAATAAACTAACGCTAACTTTCTGGCTAAAGTATAATACATAAATACATCTGCTTTATGTAACAGAAGCACTTTGTTGGAGAGGCAGAAACAGGACTCTATGGACATTTATTTAAAAATGTATATGTTTAGAATAAAAAAATGTATTGAGACATGATTTATAGACATGCAGGAATAATACAAAAATCCCTGTAAATAATACTATAGGATATGTGCCATGCTTGTACCTGTTATTTAATATACAAAGTTCAACATTGTATACTTATTACTTTATTCTGAAAAATAGTTTCTATTTTTAAATGTAGTGACTTAATATTAACATGCAAATTTTATACTGACAAAACCTTAACTATCAATGTGTTTGATTCAGCTTTACACTGAAGGATCACAAAATTAGATATAACAAATTCCTTAGTGTTGCAGTGAAGTAAGTATTTCATAATCTAACAGTTCAGTGGAATATGATGCATGTGTGACTTTGATTATCCAATTTTTATTTTTGTCTGAATTGATAACACAACAGTATTTGTGCAAAGGTTTCATAGCAGTCTTTACTGCAGCCGTCCCTGTTCTTATTCATTGTTTGTGACCCTGCTCTCACTCTAATGGTCCATAGTCATGTAGGAAGTCTCATGGTACAGCTACAGCTTTCAACACCTGTCCTCAAATCTACGACATCATCTTCAGGCAAAGATGACAAAGAAAACTTTCAGAGTTTGTTTACGGTTTTGCCCCAATAGCATTGGAATGCAGTTGGTATAATAAATTCATCTTCATTTATTTTTATTTATTTTTTTGTCAGAAACATTAGCCAGTTTTTATTCACATGTTTATGACATTTTTCTGGGTAAATACTGGACCTCTGTTTATTCAAACTAAACCAACCATTAAAAAAAAGTATTCTGTAGATATATAGAAAGACAATCAGACAGAGAATCCAGGGTCCACCCCCTCATGGTTTCTTATAAGACTAGATTCATAGCAACCGTGACCAGAATATAAAGATACTATTTAAAATAAATTAAAAAGGTGCTTAAGATAAATGAATGAATGAATGAATGAATGAATGAATGAATGAATGAATTGATTGATTTAAAAAAAAAAAAAAAAGAAAGAAAATCAGTGAATACAACAATATTTCATTCTATCGACCTATCACAAGCCTGTGCCAGGTTCATCCATTTTTCTTTATTTTCCTGTCTTTCTCCCCATCTAAAATAAGCAGGGCCCAGGTGGCTCCCGCCCAGCAGGGTGCTGGAGACTGCCTCTGCTAAATGACAATTTTGTTGCGGTGCTGAAGGTCAGCCATAGCAAACAAGCTTGCTGGGTCCTTCTGATTGATTTTTCTGTCCACTTACAAATTGTTTTCACTGTCTCTAACATATCATGGTAATAACAGCAGTTTAGATTAATATTATTGTTATTAGAAATTGTAGTATTGTAATGATTAGTCTTTTTTTTTCTTTTATTATAATGCAATGAACATATCTATAATAGAGAGGTAATTCACAGACTGTTAAATAGTATACGCATCATGCTACCTTTATTCTTAAGATAATCCTTAAGATAAATGTAAATAGTAAGTTTTTTCATTTTTTTCTGCAGTTCAGGCTGCATTCAGGACATGGATAATGTGATTCATTTCACCCATTGATGGCAAGGGTCAGAATTCCAGACACATTAACCATTCATCAATCACATTTGGCATTCAGTATTGAATATCTCTGGAGACCTGAGAAGGACATATGAGGAGGAGGAGCAGGATGAGCAGGAGGAGGAGGAGGCTACTCTAGTCTCAGGTGATAGTACCAAATAACAGAACCTATTCAATTATGTTCAATCATGAATGGGGCAGAAAACCACAGATTTAGCTGCACATATAAGACACATTTTCATCGAGAACTTGGTATCCAGGAAGTTAAAACTGATGGATGTAGAATTTGGGGGTTTGAAAGCGATCTTGGGGGAAAATACTATTCCAAGTTTAAGAAGGAAGGTATATTGGTATATTATAGGATATTGTCATGATGTACAATTTGAAATGAAGAGGATAAATGCTGCATTCACAGCTATATAATAGAAATCTAATATAATACAAAATTATGTATTATATTATATAAAATTATGTATTTTTTGTTGGGACTTGTGTTCTAGATGAATATTTTAATAGATAGATAGATAGATAGATAGATAGATAGATAGATAGATAGATAGATAGATAGATAGATAGATAGATAGATAGATAGATAGATAGATAGATAGATAGATAGATAGATAGATAGATAGATAGATAGATAGATAGATAGAAATAACTATTAATGCTGCACAGATCATTTTTGTTTGGGTTAATTTGTCAGTTTAACCCATCCAACATAGAAAGCCTAATGATTGCTTGATAGTAGTGTTTATCATGTCTTGTGCAGACTACAACAATCAAGAAATGAGCGATTGGACTACCAAGGCAAGTCAGTCATCACCATGGCAACACTCACAGCGTCTAACCTCACAGACAGGCAGGCAGTTGTTGATAGGACATATAGAAAATGTCCCTTGTGAGAATAAGTCAAGAGCTCAGCAGTGCTTTGAGTTACAAATTGGAATATTGAGACGGTTATATTACAGACCCATCTGCAGTAATAGATTATAGAATTTACAGAATAGCTAATGTACTGTGTAAAAAACAAGAAACTACATTTAGCAACGATATTTTGCTTAATAAAAGAAAATGCACATGAAATTGTCTACCAGCTACGCAGACACAAGAAAAACACGCCACTGTTCACTATATTATTTTTTTTTAAAGGTGTCAATTTGAAGTATTTTCCATTTACAGTGCACATTGTTAAAACATGGCATGCATTTGTTTCTGCTGGATGGATATCTGAATCTAAATATTACCTAAAATAATAAATTAATAAAATATATATTTTTTAAAATCTAAACATTTACCTAACAGTTTTCTTCTCATTAACAGAGTTTATCAGATTCAATTAAAACTGGCAATTGAACTGGTGATATCTATCTATTTATAAAATACTGTTCAAATATATAATAATAATAATATAATATACAATATATAAATATATAATTATATAATACTATAGTTAGTGAGCTAACCTTAGCTTGCCTTGTTCTACTCTTAGGCTAGTTAACTATATACAGACATGCTTGGTCCAGTGTGTGTGTGTATATATATATATATATATATATATATATATATATATATATATATATATATATATATATATATATATATATTATCAATCGTTGTTATCTGACCTGAATTATGTTCTTTAGTTTACTTGTTAACAAAATGGCTAGCAGAGCAGCAGGGTTTAATATGTAAGCATGATAATGTGTGACATATAATAAATCTTTGCTGGCATATAATACACACCTCTGAAAAAACTGTGTACAAAACTGTACGCAACAGCCCTGACTGCAACTGCCTATCAGAGTACCTCAGAAACATATTTTAGAATATATTCCTCTCCTGGCTTTTTTGTTTTATATATATATATATAGATGAATATGGATTATTTCTGTAAATCCCTCCAGCTGTAAATAAAGCTAACGCAACATGACCAGTGGCCAGTACCCAACTGCCCCACCATCCATTATAGATAAGTGAGGGAGGTAAAGCAGTCCCATGAGCCGTCCCCCAGCTGTGTTCCAGCAGTGCCACCATTTGCATGCGTCCCCACCCACTTTTCATAATCATCGTGACAAAGCGAGGCGGCTTCGCCCGTCTGCAGCACACACATCCCTCCCTATTTCATCAGGCTTTTTCTTTATCACACACAGCACTGAGCTGCTGTCCCCTTCAATAAGTGAAGAACCTCATTTCCTGAGGGGCGACCATTTTCCTAATGGAGCTGCCACCATCCGTTTCGAGCCACTCTTTAAAGTGCGTCTGCAGACACATCCCCCATTACTGAGCCATTTTTTGTTCGCTTCTGATGTTTAATGATGCAGCGTGGCTCAGCTACTGACCCGGCTATAATCCAGAGGAAGACTCTGTGCAGTGTCATTAATGTGATTCCTGCTCTGTGTTGTGTCCAGGCGGTGTGAACAAACTAGTTTTCCTGCCCAGACAAGGCCAAAGATCCCTCGAGGATTGTCACTGAGGAACTGCAGCATGAAAGAAATCCCTCTGAATGCAACTAAATAAATGAAAACCACTTCACTTTAAACATAAATAATGCATGTACAGTACGCGTGGCCTCAGGTTGCATTTACCAAGTAATTAAAAGTAATATGCTTTAAGATCATCTTTCAAGCTTGACTGTTCTGTTGTTGTTTTTCTAACCTAAATTACTTGTAACACTCTGTTGAGAATCTCTCAGTCACATGTTACAAAAGTAAATCAAATGGGTCTCATAAACATCATGGGATTCTTGTTCATAGTGTGTGTGTGCGCGCGCATAAGAACCCTGGATCCCAGTATTGTGTTTACAAATTAATCAAAGCTTTTCCCATATTAGGCTTAAGACAAAAGAAAAGTTGTAGCACCATGATTTGAATTGACAAGGTATACAATCCAGCCCCTTCGTGACATACTACAAAATACTCCTTCAGCTCTTCTGCCATGAACAACATTTTAGGAAATCATTCTTACCTTTCATTATAACAGTGTATAACAGTTCTGTGAGACAGATAAACACACTGCTCCACCATCTGTGAAACTGTTTACAGCACACATATGTATATTATTCACTGTCATTTTTGCAAACCGGTTCTTTTTCACCTTTTTTTTCTTTTATTTATTATTGTTATACTCTTTTAAAATGTTGTACATATTCTTTTTTTATATTCAGTGTGTTTGGTGTAGTTCTGTACTTGCCTTTTACCATCTCAGTATCAATCTATCAATCAAGAACAAAAGTCAAAGTCAGTCAGTCTGTCAGTCTGCTCCTCTTAAACTAATCATATATTCAAATGTGTAATATTACACTCACAAAATAACTCAAATTCATAAGCAAATAATAAGTAAATAGTTGAAATACTAAGCTGCAATTTGTAAGACAATATATAATATAATTAAATATACAATTCTGCTTTATATTTTTAATACATATTTGGAAAAAGATCATATATCAGTTTTGTTGTCTTGTTTTCTGAATGTAAACAGTTTGATACCATGACACACCCAATAGAAAGGATACCACTATCTGTCTGTCTATCCATCCATCCATCCATCCATCCATCCATCCATCTATCTACCAGGTTACTGTGTGTGCTGAGCATCACCTCATCATGTGTCCATGTGGGTTTTCTCTGTATTCTCTGGTAACCTCTCATAAACCTACCAAAAGAAGGTTTGACTATACTGACTATACTGACTATATCCCTCCATTAAAACATCTACTGTAGCCTTGAGCAGGATTAAGAAATCACTGAGAATGAATGAAAAATAAACTACATGGGACATCGTCAAATTCACAATGTAATATTCCTAAGTTTGTTGTTGAGATCATCACTGATAAATACATCTGTGTCATGGATATCAGCATTAGTTGTCAAGCTGCTGCTCAGTACAAAAGTTTAATTGAACATTATTCCTTAATATCCAAAAATGACTGACAGTTGGACTGAAGGAAACAAAAGGAAGTAAATATTGGTTTTACCCAAACCTTTATTATATAAAGATGTTTTCATTTCCCTGTAGGTTGCAAATCCATCTCTAATAACTCTATAGATGTGCGTGCACCAATTGAGCTCCCAAAATAAAATCACTGAAGTTTTTACTGAATTACTGAAGTGACGGATACAAATCAAATTAAATGTACAGTGGGGTTGGGAGGGAATCAGAGTTAGCCACTCGGGAGGTGTTCTGAGAGGAGTTGCCATGTGCGTCAGGGAGTGTGAGCAGCAGACTCTTAACCAATCTCATTATCACGCACACACACACACACAGACACACACACACACACACACATTAGAGGCAACTACAAACCTCCTTAATCTGCTCATCATATTTCTCCCGCATCCCTCCCCCACTGTTAACCCACACTCACATAAGTGTCATTTGCTGTCGTGGTAACAGCTGTGTTCAGAAACAGTATCATCTGTTTAGAATAAAAGTTATTAGAAATGCAACAGTTTATACTTCTTTTTCAACTGATGTAACAGTTTGCAAAAATTCTATACATAAAATATGTGTACGTACACACATGTACATATACACACACACGCACTTTGTATTTGTATATGTGTGTGGGGTTTCGCATAACAAATACAGGTCTTTGCTTTATAATAGAGTCATCGAATCGAGATGCGAGGGACTGGAATTAAAAGAGACTGGAATAAAAAGCTAAGCAGATGGAGAAAAGTGCATCAGCAATGGGATTTTCTCCACAAAGCCATGGGTACCTGGATTTGGAAAACAGGATTAACCAGTGTGTAATTATTTGGGTGGGTATGCCTGCCATGCATTGTGTCTGCGTGGTGAAGTGAAGAGGTTGTGAGTATTATAAGGACAGCTAGAATATTAAATTATTTCTTAACAATTGAACTGAATGAGGATATTTTTTTTAACTGAATTTTGCAATGAACTATGTATGATGTTTGCTAAGCCAAGTCAAGAGCACTTAAAAACAAAGCTTAACTCAAGACAAAGATGCAACAGATGACATCCCTTTTTAATCTGTTTGCTACGGCAGAGTGGTTTCGGCCTGACACTATAGAAGGCTGGCGTGCTTTAAGAGTAGAATAAAAATAACCGCTAAATGAAGTAGGGTGAGTTAATTGACAGCCTGAGGAATAAAAAAGTTCCATATACCTCTATATAGATCCTCAGATGGGCCTCAAACTACAGACATTGTAATATGAGATAATCCACAATGAAATAATTCAGCCTGGTGCCACGGTGAGGTCAGAGACTTGCTAAAACAATATAGCAACACACAAGCTACATTCTGAACCACAAGAGAACTTATCACCCAGAACAGACTAGTCTTAGGGGCAACAGTCGCAAGAAGCAGCCTCAAGACAAGGCAGAGTCAAAGAAGAGCCAAGCGAGCTAGAAGAGAATAGAGACAGTGTTTTGCTAAAAATAGCGAAGCACCCGCATTCACTTCCAAGAAGACAGAGACCTCGTGTCTAGATACAGGCTAGACTTAAAGAGTCTTTGTTGAACTCTCAACAATGCTCATTCTTCCCCATTGGCTTTTGTTTAATTTGATTTGATGAGTTATGGAGATAGCAGGTGCAAATGTGTTCAGCAGTCTCTGAGCTGTGTGATATGAAAAGACACATTCGACTTGGCTGTAGGGGACAGAATGGAGTGATGACAGAATGTGTGTGTGTATGAGCAGGCTGATGAGTCTGGCTCCAAAGAGGGGTCGCGATTGTAGGGACCCAGTGGCACCCACCACGTCAAAACTGTCTTGGCACCTCATTCCATTTCACAATCAACACAGACACACGTACACCCACCCACACGAGAAATGTGTTGAATCAGGTTGGCTAGAGACTATACACTGATCCCGGATTAACAGATGAACCTCAGCTATATGTGGGGGGGAGTGGAAGAGTATGGCTGGCATTGATAATACTGTTCACAAAGGCAAAAAATAATGCTATTTCTATTCTGTTGTGCTATAGCTCAGTAACGCACATTTGAGCAGAATGAACAAGACATTTTAAGTGGTTTATATAGATACCTATATGCTTGACTGCTTTGATTTCTATATATACTGCAAATCATAAGAACACAATAAAGGTAATATTGAGCTCAATATATGGTCACATTCCAAAAATAACAATTAACAACATGCAGTTAAATGCTGAAAGTCTGATTGGTCAGAAGTGCTCGTAATTATGCTAGATGTAACGTGTTACTGTTTGCTCGTACACAGGGACACATCTGGTAAAAGGTCCACATGATTTAAAGCTAATGTTCACGTTTTGCACATTCTGTACTGTTACTACATTCACCACAGCCAACACATTTTGCAAATAACCTTTTTGGACAGTCTGAAAAATACACTCTTTCTTTTGTATTATTTCTTCTTCTTTCTTCTTTTCAAATGAGTTATTTAAGTGCACTGTGTAGGAAAGCAGACAAGGTTTTCCTTTCACTGAGTAAGTCGTTTACTGTACACAACTGTATGTGAGAAAGAAAAAAAAATCTTGTATAATCGTCAAGAATGGTAAAGCTTTCTGTGACATTTACTTAAAGAGTAAGCAAAGCAGTCAGCAAAGTTTCAGTGAAAAATGTCTTAAAAGACAGGGGAGTTTCCACCATCTCTTTCCAGCTGCATCTTTTTTTGGTTCATTAATATCAAAAGAGGAAAATAGAGAGACTAGTAAGGAAATGACTGTTTAAAGTCGGTATAATAAAACTGATGCCAGAAACTAAATTGTACTGTAGATGTTCACAACAATAAAATATAGCTATTGCTGTTATCAGCATAATAAATCACCCTGGAATGTGTATTTTTAGTAAAAAAAATCTACTTCACTTTGATAAAAGCCATCTAATTCATCACCCCATCATGGCTTACGACCTCAAAACAGCTTGTTCCATAGTGTATTATGATTTCTTACTAACTAATTCCATAAAACATTTCTTTTTTTAAATATCCTGTATATATTGCAGCAGCCCGTGTTCCCAGAAGTGTCCATAAACAGGACATGAAGGATTTTTTTGTCCCCAAATTTACTGTTCAGGATAAATATTTACTGCTCCTCTGGACGGTCATCAAGTCCTCTGTAGGTTAATCATCTTTAGGTGGGATGACTGCAGGAGCCAGTGCTTAAATGCCTCTTAGAAGCAAGCCCTCGTGTCAGTGTTTATGGTCCAGAAGGCCTCTGAAACAACTCTCCATTACAGAACTCTGTGTTCTGTATTTCGCTGATTCGCTGCTGGAGTCATTCAGCACCAACCGCTTTCACCATCGTGAGGCACCGAGCTGCCATCTGTTCTCCATGCTGCGGGACGCACTTCTTCCTCCGGCACTGGCTCTTATGCTTCTTTCATATTGAAGAGAAAGAGCAAAAGAAGGTACAACACTAACTTTCAGTGCGCACATGAATGGATGTTGTTCAAAGTACTCAAAAGGTAGACTTTAAACAGGAGAGGGCACAGTGTGTGAGTAGCCGGGAGGAGGTTATATTAAGCTGATCTTAAATAGAGGACAAACTCATGCGTTTTACAGCATGTCATTATCCTCTTAGCAGCAGAAGAAGGTTATGAGGTACTTCATTAGACTGTTGTAGTAGCTGTTTTCAAAAAATCTGCACTTTGGGAATGTTGTTTCTGGTCAATTTACATTTTTATCCTGTTCCTCTAAAATAAGTGCACTGTTATAGGTGATAATAGTGACTTCAAGGTGAAATTGCACGGTGAAAGGTCCAGACAAAAGATCTTCCAGGGATATACACATGTACACTCACTGGGCATTACCTATAAATATCAAAGCTATTTGTAAACCCAGAACCAATTGCCCGAGCGCTGAAATTGTATTTCTTTTAATACTTTGACCGAAACAGAACAACATAGTTTTTTCCTAACAGCCTATTAATAAAAAATACTTGTTTTTGAGTCCTAAAAAACAAAAGCTCAATTAGCACTTCAGTAATTGTGAAGCTGAAATGAAACAGGTGTGAAAATCATCGTGAAATGACCTCTCATTACAGGGGATCATTACACGTTTATTAGAAATACACCACTGTTGGCAATTCCACAACAAATTTAATGTCACATTTGCAGCACAGAAACGTTTTTTTTTTTTTTAAGGACTAGTCATCTGTTTCTTATCGAAACAACACAAGCCTTAGAGACTGGCTCAAAGCATTAAAATACACATTTGTTTCAAGAAATCTCAATTAGCACAATTTGAAAGCACTGCCACATTTTATGACAGATTTATGAAAGTTAAAACTGTAAAGCCATCTGACACACAGACCCAAGAGTACGCTTAGTAACTGATCAAGAGTGTGACTTCACACTCACACGTTTAAATGTTGAAACCTCTGGCTAGACGAATTGAGAGGAAGTGCAAGATAAACATCTGCTGTCTTACTTGTTTCTTTTACTCTATTGTCTTCATTCAATTATACAAAAAAAAATTCAGCCACTAGAAACAATAACCTTCTCTAGGGTACAATGGGAATGACGTTTGTGTTTTGAATTATTTCTTAGTCATGATATGAGTCACACAAAAGGCAGGAAACACAAATGACAAATTCGACAGACTTTTTTGAACAATTTACAGTAATTAGACAGAAATGAAACAAACGGAGGACATCAATCCTTTTTTGACTAGACTCATGGACTCAAGGGAAATGTGGTTGGTACACTGTGCATTTGCCCTTATGAAATGTACCATGAGCATCAAGTCAGGGAATCCAGCTGGGCTTGAATCGTCTCAAGCTGCAAAAAAAGAAAAAAAAATAATGTTTGACAGTTTCAAGAGTGGTACCATGCCTGGTCTTGTTGGCCAGGCATTCGAGTAGAAAACGTAATGAATTTAGTCTGACCTTGTTGTAGAACTCCAACAGTTCCTGGTGGCTGAATTCCACATGCACCTTCTGTAGATGCTGGACACAAGTGCAGTTGAGAAGGAGAACAGAAAGAAAAAAAAAGAAAAAAACCACAACAGTGAAAACACAGCTCCAATCAGCAGTCTACATAAAAGCCTCTCATCAATTATTAGCACACATCTGTCCAGATAAAGTCAGTTCCATCAAGAGGAAGCTACAGTGACCTAGTTTTGCCTGTAAAACTGGTACAGTAATAAATCAACTTGTTCAGTCAGATACAAATCCTAATGACAAAATGATCCTTTTTTCAAATACTGTTTTATTTACAGAATAACGCCTACAAAATGTAACAGAACATAAAAAGTTAAAAGTTTATAAGTTTATTAGTGATAGTAACTGAGAACCAAGATGCTCCAGAACAACATGTCATTCATAGAACTTGTTATTATTCTCCAATAAAATATTCCTCTCGCTTGTAATGTGGGAAGTTGGCGTCGCTGAACCAGGAGAGCTGTTCTGTACGTGTGATGTTCTTTGAAAGCCATAAATGAAAGCAAACGTGCGTCAGAAAGGAAGGGTTAAACCCACTCCGGAGCTACAGCACAAAAGAGCCAGGCTTCATCTGACAGATCTAGGTTAACAATAACGCACACCCAAATCACAGAGGTGGTCCTAAGAACTCAGATGATAAGCACTAAAACTAAAAAAGCGCTGCCCTCTTATCCTTAACCCCTCGTTGACAATGATGTGCTGAAATCTACAAAAAGCTGATAGCTTTGAGAACCCATAACAGAGGCTAATTTCTAATTTCTGAATGAAAGTTTAATGACTAATGTTTATTCATGTGATGTTGGAGTATGACATTTCTCATGGCTGAGCAAGTGAGAAATGGCTGACACAAAAAGGCACTTCTCATGAATCATTTGGTTATGTGAAATGCTTTTTTGCTTCCTGTCAGTGAAATTCGACATTAAAAAAAGTTTAAAAAAAAAACATTATGAGGTAAAGCTTTCTTATTAAAAAGTTTTCTACTTTCCACAACCAGTAGTTCACAAATTTTCAGGGTTATAAGACGTCTTACTAGAAGCAGTGGGCGTTTTTTCTAATTCATTCTGAGCTATTTTATTGATGACAAAACATTTATAAAGGTTTCTTGGGTATACAGATTAAAATAAAACAAATGTAAATAAATAAACTAATTAGAAAGAGATATACGATGTATTATTAGTCATACATGTAGCAAGATACTAGCTGAAGTGCAGTGCTATTGCATTTCAGAAATTACAGTAATGTTCTCGCTTGGCTTAAGTATATCCAGAAATAAAGAGAAAGAAGGAGGGAGAGGTTTCTTCTTACTATATTTGCATGTAACCTTTATATTTAGCTCCTAAAAAAATACCATTTACTGTATATCATAGGTGTCAAACTCAATTTCTGTACCAGGCCAGAGCCACATTTTCATGATTCCATGAAGGGCCCTAAAAGATGGATTATACACAAAAGTGCACCTATGTTCTAATCTGTTTATGACCGTGATCTCTTTTTTTAGGAATGGTTGAAGGAACTTGAGCAGTTTTGTAGTGGGGCACTGCACATTATCCTGCAGAAAGATGGCCAGCATGGGCACTCGGACTAGTCTGCAGCCCTGCAGCCCTATATGCATCATGCTGAGCACAGTGTTCTGACAGCTTTCTACCACAGCCAGGATGAACTTTTTCAGCAATCTGTGCTATACTAGCACTTCTGTGGGTTTGGACCAGATGAGCTAGCCTTCGGGCTTTCCAACATACACCACCTTCGGGATCCATAACACTTTAGGTGGATAATAACCAGTGCACACTGGGAACACACCACAATACCTGCTGTTTAAGAGACCCTCTGACCCCAGTAGCCATCACGATTTGACCCGTGTCATTTTTCCTGAAAACATTGACTCTAGAACTAACTCTTTGTTTCCTGCCTAATAAATCCCACCTATGGCAGGTGCTATTGTAACGATGGCTAACCGTATACAGGTTTCACTTTGGGTAGTGAGCCTAAAGCACACAGGCTTTTCTTAGGCTGTTAGTTATGCGGTCAGTGTCTTATTGGTACTGTATAAGCCCCAGTGTACTGTGCACATATTGGGTGGATTGTGTACACTTTATTATTGACTGGCCATCATATGAGTCATAATATGCAGTAGAATACTTTTACCAAGACAAGATTTTCACACACAAAACAGCTTATTCGTTGTTCTTGGCAAAAGAACTGAAACAAGAACAAATTATTTAATATTGCCGGGTTCCTTTTAACTCTAGGAGGACACATTGTCTTGGCATCGTAAAGTGATTCGTATTCTATAAATCTAGCAGTTATTCAGAATGCAAATGTGCCAGTAAATGTTCTCAATTTTCAAACATTTTATGACAGGCCTAGGATATATTTCAGGGGTTTCCACACTCACACTAGTCGAGATGTAAATGATGTTGAAGAATCCCAAACTCAATACATTAATATTAGACATATGAAGCACCGTGTCTCAAATCTTGTGCTTACGTACTATTCTAGACTGTTAACGAGTACTAACACCAACACAAATACTTTTGTATGTAAAGTCAGATGAGTTGCAGTTCATGACAATAATCACAACTACAGCAGAACGTTTCACAGGGAAAGAGCTTGTTGGTGTGTTTAACATCACTGTGCATAATACCGCTAAATGTTTTAAAGTTCGATTACAGGGTTGTTTTTCTCTGATGTGCCGTCTATTGAATTTCACTCTTTTCTAGCTGTACATAAGATACTCAGCGAGAGTATGAACAACATGGCTTGTTTTGCGATTAAGTCTGTATGTGCACACAAAATCATGCTTCTAATATAAGCCAGCTCCTGAGCTGTGGGTCGGGCAGCAGCACATGCCACGGATTATTTTCTTATAACAACACCTAATACATCTAATAACAACAGTTGTTTGGTTTTACAACATTATTCATACATATATTCTTTTATATTTTATAGCATTTTCCATATACATCTCTTTTCACTTGTACATTTTTTTATTGTAATTTTTTTGGATGTGTATATGACATAGTCCTATATTATAGGAGCTTGTAGCTCCAAATGAACACATGACTACATAATTAACAATCAACCTTCACTCATTCATATAGTACTAAAAAATATCTCAAAATTTAAAAAGAAAAGAGAGAGAGAGTAAATTCCCAATGATCCTGAGTGTATGAACAAACTTTAATACATAAAATAACTAATTTCACATCACAATACTGAAAGTCAACAATTTATACAACATATGGCATGTCGGGTTGCCAGATGCAGCAACAGCATCAGACTAAAATATATCCATAATTAGAGTTTGGCTTCACTGTGTTGTTAGAATTGAAAAACTGACTAATCAATATTAAAAGGAGAAGCAGTAGACAGTAAAAGCTGATGCAGAGTGTGTGATATTTTTAACACTATTTTTACTCTAGAAAAAGATTCATTTACACAATAAAATAGGCAATAAAAAAATCGAATTAGGCTGTTTATTTAATCATAAACCAGTATTCAGACCTATATATAGTGATGTGTTGTGCACCCTCACCAAAGTCTGGGGGATAAAAAAAATAAAAATCAATAGAAAGGAGCCGACGTGGTCTTTGTTATATTTTAAATGGACGGATATTGACCATGTGAATCTTCAACTTAAGTGTTGACCATAGCAGAGCTCTACCCCAAACATCCTTAATTATGGATAAGCCCCCTCCCCAATTCCTAGGTTAACTGGTTGCCATGGTCACCGAGCTCTTGGGAAGGCTTTTCCGCTGTACCGTGCTGTCTGTCTCCACACAAAATGTCAGTCTTCTTTTGTGCACTCATAGCACTGCTCCGAGGAATACATTGTAAAGTTTTGTGCCCGTGTCAGTCATTTCAAGATGGTGGGAGTTTCTCAGGGATAATGGTGAAAACTGGGACGCCATACTGGCCCAAGCAACTCCACTTAAATGCAATTATCCATTATGTATGGTCTGATCTTTCACATTCATCCTATCTGGCTGCAAATATAAGGAAATCTGCAAGGGAATAATGTGCTAGAAAAGAACATTGCTATGAAATGCTTAAGAAACATGCTGAACAAATTAGAGAGCGTTTGGTTTAGATACGCACTGCTATATACGTGTGTTAGTCTAGAAGAAATTTGTTTCCAATATTTGGCCCTGCAGTCTGAGCTTAACAAGGAACAAACAGTATTCAGATGGGAGTTCAAACAATAGCTTCAATCCAAAAGATATAAACAAAAAAGTTCAACAAACTTTACAAGCATTCAATGTTTGCTGTGAGTCGACGCCAGTGGTGGAGTCGTTGTGTAACCCAGACGGTGGTGGATGGGAACAATATTAAATCTTGTCTTTGTCTCGTCTCAAACTATAAACACACTTAAGAACCTGAGCCAAATGATGGTGGCTGAAAGATGCTAAAGCCTCGAAAGAATTGGGATCAGACGCATAGCAGTCAGCAGGATGCATCGAGTGACGTTATAGCAAGCCTGCATGTGCACAGTGTGAAAGAACTAGACTGTAGGCGCATAAACAGGAATGGGGTGGGTGGTGTATCTTTCCTTCCTGTTGATTTTATACATCTCCCCCTACCCCCAACTTCAATCCCATTCTGTGACTGAAAAGTCATTTATTTTAAAAAGAAAGTACATGCTGCTGAAAATCAAGCTCAGTTGTTGCTCGCACAGCAGGAGCACTTTAAAGTAAACAGAGCCCAGATGCGATATCAAAAATATCCAATGGATGATGCGGCAGCAATGACTGCGATCCCCTCTGTTTTTCACACTTCGTCCTCTGCTTCTGAAGCACCCTAGAGGCAGCAAGTGTGGTTTCATGTGTTTTCAGCACTCAAACAAAGAGAAAGCCTAAGCGTAGACAAGCTATCAGAGAGGCATCCTTCCACAGTGGCAAACAGATTGGCATTTATGGAAAGCAAGATCGAGTCAGGCCCCAGGTGAATAGCATGATCCAATTAGGGTGAAGAGCAGTGCATGTCGACATGCCCGGCCAGAGGCTCAGGTCGCCAAAGACAGCAAAAGAAAATGGTAACCGTAATTGGAGACAGCACAGAAAAATAAGGATGACTACACAACACATGGACGTGATTCATAGCAGAGCATTTTCATTTCAATAATGCATTCTCTTATGGCCCTCTCTAGGATTTGTTCTCTCATAAATCAGGCCTCTTCGTGTCTTCAGAAGCATTAATGATATTTCTGTTATAATTAAATTTCCTCATTTCCTTTTAGGTTTATATCCTATACGAGTCTAATGAACGCTGGATGGAAAAGTGCAAGTTTATATAAAGGCACACAAAGCAAACGCCTTTCGGTGACATTTACACAAATGAGGAAGCAAAGAGTAAACCAAGCCAATGGCATAACTTTTGATTTGTTTAATAAAGATGAGGTCACCTAGGACATTTTTTCTTGTCCATCATTACAATAAACCACATCCTCTGTTGTGGCTTCAGGTGGGTGGAGCTGGAACCAGAGCTCTGCCCCAATAAAAACAAGCAGTGCACATCCGACTCATGACCCACACAGAATGCATCGCTCACAATACAAAACAACAACCCCAGAACGTCGTATTAGTCTGAGCTCGAAGCCTTTGGGGCATTAGTCTGGGCATAGTTCTTTTTGTTTGGGAGTAACAAGAATTGGAAAAACGCCTCATTGTTCTACTGAGGGCCTGGTTCCCCCAAAGCTGGCGGAATTCATGCAAGCCCGGGGGGATTTTCACATGGTTTTCACACTGCCATTCAGTACAGTACACAGCCAGAGTGCAATAACACTGCCGAACAATGGCTGGGATTGTCCCCCAGTGGCCCGATGCTCAAAGGCGCATAATGACAGAGCTGTATGTACAGAGCACCCTTTCAGCGCTCATCACATCGCTAATCGTGTGTAGGCCTCACCTTCCCTATTGCTTAGCGTGGAAAAACGAGGATTGGTAACAGTTCTCAACTCAGTCGAATAAGTCTGAATAATATGCAGAGAGGCTCCCTCACTTTAGCTGGAATGAATGGTATGAAGCAAGATCGGAGTTCTAAGCTCTGCTTTAGCTTAACACAATAACAAAGGGCAGAATCAGTATCGTTGTCTGTATACTTCAGTTCCATCCTGTGAATAATGCAAGGCATTTGCATTTGTTGTAATATTACTGTTCTTTAAATTGGTTAATGTGAACATATCTGTATTATTTAAACAGCCTGCTTGCTGGGGTTGGCGCTCCTGCATAAAATGTTGGATCCACATCTCAAAGGAAACAGTGATGTGATATGATATACACAGTTGCTCAAACTGAAGAGATTTCCTAAACAGTCATGGAGTGATGAGATTTTGTTCTGTGCTTTCTGCTTTAATAGAGATCATAAACCATATGCTTTCAAGCGTAGGTTTTCCCATTCCTATCACGCAGAACTTTTGCTAAACCCCTTTCCATGCTCTTCCATAAGCCTGTGTGGTCAGCACTCATTCTCAAGTGTTTGCTCATCCAGGCAATTACTGTTCCACCACATCAAAACCAGGCCAAGCAGAGACATACGGTCTCAGGCTGCTTTTCATTTGCCGTGTACCCGACTGCACTTACCCAGCATTGTGGCATTTTAAACAGGGCCTTAAGGAGGTTCAGAGCCATTTCACATTCAGGAGAACAGAGAACATCTCGAACTGACTAGAGGCCTTGTCACACTTTACATGCCGAAAATTTGTATAGACATACATCCCTTGTATCTGCCTAGCTTAATTTGTTAACGGATATAGACACCGATATTCCCGTAGAGCAACAAAAGATGGGTGTATATATAAGAGGCACATGTGAATGCATTTGATAATGGAGTTTTTAAATAATCTTACCAATTATCAATAGAATACCATGTTCAGAACAGTAAATATTCAACATTCGATTTGGTTTATGGAAATATTATCCATTCAAATAAGCAGTACACAGAATTTAACCACTTTAAGATCCCATACCAAATGTACACACAGTTTTATGAACTAGCTCCTGATGAAGAAAAGCAAATCCCACCCTCCTTAAAATACATAAGCCCCAACCATTTCTTGTTCCAGTGAGGTATATAAATAAAGTTATTATTATTTCAGCTGTTTACCAGAGTATACGGGAGTATATGAGTGAATATTAGCTCAAATGCAGAGTAAGGGTATTTGAAACCAAATTTTGTGAACAGTGTAATAAAGGACAGCTTTTTATGGTCAGGTGTGTGTTATTCCCTCTTTATCTCACTTGCATGTAAGCAGATAAATGGTCTGGAGTTGATTACACGTGTGGCTTTTGGATTTTGAACTTGTTGCTAACGCGCAATATGCAGTGCAAAGAGTTGTGTAGCAAGCGATCAATCTGAAAAATCAAATATTACGTGCAGTCAAATCACTGGTATGATCTGGTACATTCTTAAACAAATTAATACACTGGTGAGCAAAGAATGTTCTGCAATGGCCAAGGCAATTACCTGACCTGAAACCAATTCAGAAAAAATTCCATTTGCTGAAGTCAAATTGCCCAGAAACCGAAGACAGATATATATATATATATATATATATATATATATATATATATATATATATATATATATATATATATATATATATATATACATATACATACATATAAAAATATGATATAAACCAACAGAAGAATGGAAACTCAGCATCTAAATCCAATTCAATCTGTAGAGTGCTTTTAACAATGAATACTGACACAGAGCAGCTTTAAAGAAATATATCAATTCAGGATATAAAATTTATATATATAATTGTCCCTAATGAGCAAACCAGAGGGGACCGTGTGAAAAAAAAACTCCTTAAAACTTCTGGGTAAAAAAAAAAACTAAAAATCTGGGTGACACCATATAGTGAGATTATGAATCAATTCCTTTCTATAACCATCAACAATATGGTGAAAAGGTGCAATTGTGTAACCAGGAAATCGCTGCAAGTTTTAAAATGAAGTCTATTTTGATGACGTTATCAACTGTTCACTGATGGAGACTTGAGTTCAAAACTGTTCGTGCCAATTGCAGTCTCAAAGCAATCACGGCAAAATTTATCAGATCAATTGCTGTCCAATGCCATCTTCATGGTTTGGAAGTGCTACCATCCACAGTAATCTCAGGTATCTTCAGGCTGTCTATGTGGAGACATCCTCAGCAGCAGATACTGATTTTCAGGTGATGAGATTTCTAGCCAGAAGTAGGGCATCAGGATGGAAACATCTGATTGTGTTGTATAAGGAAGTCATTGAGTCTAAAGGATTTGCAACCCATCGATAAATTAAAAATGACAAATTAATTCTGATTGATTGCCCATTTACTTTGACAGATGCATATAAAGTGCTGTAATTCCTACACTGTTCACCGGTTTTGAATGTAAATTCCATTAAGTTAAAGCTGATTCTGTAATTTATTTCAAGATACACTATTGTGGTGTTGTCCATAAAACTGAAAAAGTTGATTTCCAGGGTTTTATATATAGAAAAATCATTATGGTCCTCCAAACTGTCAAATAACTCGACATGTGCCCAGGTGAACTCCTACGCTGAAAATAAAAATTCAGTTTAGTGTATCCCTCTGCAGTTATAGAAATAAACGCACATAAGCTTTTCACCGTTCGCTGCCCTTTGAGACCCCTCATGCACTCATATACTCAAAGATATCTTGCAGTGCCCTACTTCCCAGAACCTCAATGAGTGAAGGTTCTTTCCTGTAACTCATTAGTGTTTGTTTACAATCCAAGGGTGGCCTCAGAGGACAACGAGCCTGGTTTGAGATGCTTCAAAATATGTAAAGTCGTTCTGCTCTCCCATCTTGTGATGTGACTTATTTCCATACTGCAGCTCTCACGGAGGATAATCCGCCCTCATTAAGCCCTGCACTCAGGAGGAGATTAGCAAATCATTAGCATATAGGAGGACCCAAGCCTAATTATTTGTGAAGCCAAACCAAAAAGAAGTACAGCTGAAATGTGAGGTCTACTGTGGTGAAGAGGGAGATGGTTATATGGATATTTTGTGTGTGCAGATGTCCTGATTTCATCTTTAATTAAAGTAAAGACTTTCAGCTCCCTTATGTTTTTGTCAGTATAAAAGAGGTGAGATATGAGTGAATACAGCAGAACTGAAATACCTTTGTCGGGGAACACGCAGGATCTGATAAACTCTCTTAGAGAACTGTTTTTTGGAGCCTCCTCCATCTTGTGCCTCCTATGCTCCCAAAGTCATATTTAATATAAATCGGTGCTGCAACATTTTGATCATTGCAAGCACGAATTTTAAACATGAGAACCAGTACATTACTGTAATCTAAATCAGTCCAATGTGCTTCACTTTCACAGAAATTATAGAACGTATGCATACTGTCTGGTCACAGACTGAATCCAGCTTTGTTTATTTGAAAGTAGGTCAGCTCAAGTCTTATAGAATGCTGACAGAATCCTACTGTAAATAATTTAGTGGTGCTTGTCGCGTGGCAGAATTTAAACATGTCTGCAGTGTGCATTAAATCCAGCTGCTGACTGACTGAACACATCACATGGCATGAATTATAGACTCAAATGATCCAGTGCTGCACTACCAATCAACCTGAGAAGCCCTGTCAGCTTGCCAACTGCGAGCGCTATTTTTTTTTTGTAGCTAGCTTATTTATTTAATGCGTGAAGAGCTTTCAGCTCAAGATGGAGTCTCACCATCAAACCAAAACTCGACGCAAAGTAAAAAGTAGAAGTTGGAGACACCAAAAATAAGGTAATTTTTTTTTTTTACCCAAACAAAACTGTGACTAAATGGATTGCAAACATTTTCTTGTAACGCTCTGAGGACTTCAGGTCTAGGTAATTATTCGGAGTAGGGATTTCTTAAATCTTTAATTTTGCCCTACATCAGAAACGCTTTTTTTTTTCAGGGTTTGAGGGCTTGGCATCTTATCAAGTATTCAGCATTTTTGTGCTATTCAGAGTTGACAAGCCCTGTCAAATTACTGCCCAAGTCATGTCACCTCGTTGCGATGTTGTGTAGGAATAAGTATATTTCCTCCGTAAATAGCATGTCCAACAAAGACACAACTCCTGTGCATGAAATGTACTTGAAATGACTTGAGGGAAGCCACTGTTGGTAAATGACAGACTGCTATTCAATCACTCAATCTGGATCTCATTTTCCACTGACCACTATAAAAAGAAAAAAAGAAAATAAACAAACGAATCTGTACAGCTTCTTTTCTCACAAGGTCTAAGGGGCCCTTTTCGAATCAGATCAAATTCTATGGCATAATATCCCACAGCCAAATCATTCGGACGCAAATACAGATGTTTCAGCTATTTAATGTGTGTGCTAGATAAAAGCAAGTGATAAAATGATGAATTATTCAGTAAGTCCACTAATCTGATTGGTCCAGTGGCGTTCCAAAGCGTCTATATTTTCAACAAAAGCACAGGGACGTTTTAATGTGCATGTCACTCCACAGGTTTGTGTTTGCCAAGTAAAATAGTTCCAGTAGTGTTAGCACCATCAGAACACATTAAATTATGCTTTTCAGAAATATTACTTTTAACTTCAAATATAAAAGCTTGTCAGATGAAGATGCCAATTCTCCCAGTAGCACAGTTAAACCAGAACGTAAATATGACTGGTTATAAAGTGAGTGTGGCTTATTCAAAATCTATTTCCACTAGAATAAAGAGCCCTTAGTGTGGCCATATTGTATCCCAAATGCCATTTACTATATATTTATCCTGCCATTATACTGAACATCGGCACGGCTGCGATTACGAATGGCTCCCAGACAAATCACAGCCTGCCAATATACAGTATAACTGCACTCGTTCTCGAGCAATACTGCTGAAACAATGAACAGCAGCTAAATTATAATGACACAGTATTCCTGACACCACAACATATAGTCTGAGAAGTGCATTAAAACACTGTGCATGGAGTTATGTTTTCAGTACTTCTTGGTTCATGAATACTTTGACAGATATTTGATTACTTCTATTTTAACACGAAACAATTATGCAAATATAAAACCTGCACTGATCAGTTCATTTGTTGGCCCATAATTTGAGGTACTCTGACAAATCTATCATTCAAAATAGAAATGAATCACCTGTGGTGCGATTTGCATTTACAAAAGCGTAGTCAAATGGGACTCAGCTAGGGGCTAGAACAGGACGCTGAACTCCAGCTGCCATGTCCATGCTCATTATACGTCCTACTAAAACATGCAGCTTAAGGTTACAGCACAGAAATGTAGCCTCTAAAATAACACACACACAAAATATTTTATTATAGTGTTTTTCAGGAAGACATACAACTAGAAAAATGATTTGCTCAAAGAGAGGCACAGAAAGAAACAGCAGAAGAGAAATACAAGATCAGGTATGTGTGATATAATTCACTGGGCAAACACCCAAAAAAGGGAATCCATCCTGAACATCCTGCATATTTTTTATAAATAACAGGAATTATTTTTAGTTTAAACTGTGATCCACATGCCAATCTATTCTGACTTAAGTTTAATTTCCTACATTACCCACAATTCCCTTTGACATTTACTGATGGCAGTAGAGATGGGCCGAATTTTTCAGTTCCTGTCCGATTCCAATACACCACTGGTGATACGATACAGATTCTGATACAAGAGCTCCTTTTACTTTAATATTATCACTGATGTAGGTGGCATTGTGTTCAAGATTACATCATGAGGCTGAAATAAACCACACAATATTTATTATTAGAAGAGCAAAAATATACATAAATGCATTGAATTTACAGGCTGGTGGTGTTTTCTTTTCTGTTGTATAGCATAAACTCCTGGAACTCTTACATTTGAAATTTTGATTTAATTGGTTGTATTGTACGACGCAACTGTATTTCCACCCCTCAGTATGCTGGCTTTACATACAAGAACCAGTGATACTTTTTGGTCTTTCCAGACTAAAATTCCTCCAAACAAACAACAGCTTTTTTTTTGTACCAACAGCTAATGTTATTTGCTTACTCAGTTACAAACTAAGTTGCTGTGGAATTAGGGTAAGTTGTGGGATGGAATATGGATCTGTGATGTGTCTAATGTTATGTTAGGTTACGATGGGTTCATGGGCCAGCCCAAGCTGCGAACTGGAATAAGGATTGGTAAGTGGATCACTCCTGTCTGTCCAATATCTAATAATTAAATTATGAAAATATGGGTTGCGATACTGATATCAGATAAGGTCAGATCGGGCCCATCTCTAAACAGCAGCGCCAGTGGTAATTGGCCCTTGATTCATTTCTACCTAAAGAGAGTGATGCAGCAGCGCTTTGGATCATCTGTACACTTTGCTCAAAAAGATCAGGTTGCAAGCTTCAACTTTAATTCTAATACCAACGTCAACATGTCTTGTGTTTGACACCTGGTAGAGCTCTAACTTGCCAAGCCCAGTCTCTGTTGGAAGTCTGTGTAATATTTTCATATAGCTGCACACTGTATTGGTTTGGTATTTGGCACATTTGCCTCACACCTCCAGGGTTTGATTCCTGCTTCTGTCTTATGTCTGTGGAGTTTGCGTACTCTCCCTGTGTTTCAGGGATTTCCTCACATACACCCTTTTTTAAACAGCTTGCACACCTTGTGCCTCGTGTCCTCTGAAATAGACTCCAGACTCCACAGTGAATATCACTGGAAAATGGTGAGTAAAGGAAAAATAAGTCTTGCACTTTTGTGTTTAGTATTTAACAGTGAACCCTGACTGTTTGAGATTGTTGCATAAAACTGGCACATACCCACTAACTTTGCACAGGAACAACAAAAATACAGGGCCAACTATCAAGAGTAGAGGGATTTTTTTTTTTTTTAATGTGAAGGTATACACAGAGGGACCTCGGCTCCCACAATCAGGTAAACAGCTTCAATGGAACTTTAGACACCCGGCTCAATTATTGAAGCGAGCACAGCAGGTCATGTTGGGCAGGAACAAAAATGGTATATTTATCTAGAGTCATAATAAGAAGGAAAAGCAGTAAGCCATGCTACATCCACAACACTGTTATCCAATAATACAGATCCTGCTGCTGTTCTCCATCACATGACAGCTTGACAAATTTATACACTCTCAACAAGCTTTTTACTCTAGACGTTTCATTAGTCTAGCTTCTATCTCTGGGATCTGACATGTTCCACAGCACGAGTCCATACCATCATGTCTCAGTGCTAAACTAAGCCAGACGTTAAAACTACGACTATAATTCTCAGCCGGTTCAGAAATTCTTTCTCCAAACTTTGAGGTTGTTTGCACCAAGAGTTCATTTTTGTCAAGTATAAGTTGGCAAACTCAGGTGTGGGCCAGGTACTTGAGCTCTGGCGCACCTGAAAACACTGGTCTAAGGTTCACTTCAAGTGAACTTCAGGGTCAGTGCACATCACGCATGAGTGCAACCTGCACCTGGAACTGGGCGTCAAATAACATGATTGGTTCATGAGAGAGCGACTGAGATTCACATAGGTGTGCTGGCAATGAGAGGATTACAGAAAAGGCACTTCTCCTGACTACATGATCCTCAAGTAAGAAAGGAGTGAGAATATGCCATGCAAATAACAATAGCTGCTGTTCCTGGGTTCGATGATGGTAAAGACATTACTAATGTAGATACTGTTGATTTTAACAGCATTTCTAAAAGTATGAAAAAATTTGCACAAACAATTTTATGCATAATGGGAATTATTATTATTGTTATTATTTCCATGCACAGTGATGCATTCATAATTGTACAGAACTGTTACACTGGCTGCTTAAAGGCTGAAAATCAGTGTACAAACCCACTTAGTTTCTTTATACACCTGAGCATCTGCACTGAAAAAAAAAGTATGTGGTCAAACAGATTTAAGAAATAATATTCTGTAGAGTTAAAAAATAAAAATAAAATATTACATTCGTCAACAGAATGTGATTGTATTGCGTCTACTAAACATAAATTAAACAAGTTTCTTAATTACTAGATTGAATTATGGAAAGTGAGCGTGATCAATTCATGTCGTATTAAAATAAATCAATTAGATTGAGAAATCTCACGAGGATGTTGGCAGTGATGGGAATTATAATTATTGTATTAATTTTAGGCAATTAAAAAAATGCATGGCAGAACAGTGCAGCAGTAATATACGTCTGCTGCAAAACACCAGTATTGTGGGTTTAAGACTCAGTTTACTCAAAACATGTTGGAATTGGAATTGAATTGTGTTAATGTTACTCAATTCCGTCGTGTAGGACAGATGTACACATTTAAAGTTAGTAAATTCAACAAGCTTTTTTTTTCCCAGTTGGGAAACGATTGTAGATTAAAAAGTTGAGTCATGTGCATTGTTGTAATGTAACGGAGTAAAAATACTTCGTTACTGTACTTAAGTAGAAATGTCACGTATCTGTACTTTACTTCGCTATTTAAATTTATGTCAACTTATCACTTTTACTCCACTACATTTCCTAGATAAAATGTGTACTTTTACTCCGTTATATTTCCACTAAGCATCTTCGTTACTCGTTACTCATAAAATAAAATCAGAAGAAATGTGTGCGACTGTAATAAGGGAGGTTTGGCGAATCACTGCTCCTAGGAGAAACTCCTCTACGGAGAATCACAGGTACGCGCAGCGTGCACGCGCAGTCAGAGTTAGAGGCATTTATGTATAACGTTAATCGGAAAGCTGCAAAGACGGCAACCAAAAGCAGTGAAATGTCACTATTCTTATTACCAGAGTTGATAGCACAAACAAAATATTAATGCAAACAATCCACTCACTCATCTCATCACTCATTTTCTACCGCTTTATCCGGCAAACAATCCATTCAATACTAAATAAAAATAACATTTATTGATTCGGTCTTTGTCCTGTGAATATTTGTTTATTAATGACTGCATTAATTGGACACACTTATTGTAGAGGATGCACACATACATGAACTGATTTGATTCGACTGGCATCATTACATCATGCATAACATTTTGGTGTCCACTTTTGCCATTTAATAATACCATAACTTTTGGCTTACTATGTAGTCATATAATATATATTCTAAAACTCTTCTTGTTTTTAATTCTCACTGAGGGCTAAAACCCCTAAAGATGAAATCCTAGAACCGCCCCTGCTCTTATGACTACCGAAAATCACTGAAATTTTACTTTTTACTTCAAATACTTAAGTACATTAAATATCAGAAAATGACTTTTGATACTTAAGTACAGTAAATATCAAATACTTTAAGACTTTTACTTGAGTAATATTCTAAAAGGTGACTTTCACTTCTACCAAAGTCTTTTTCTAGTACGATACTTGTACTTTTACTAAAGTATTGCTTTCTAGTACTTTATACAACACTGGTCATGTGCATTCACATTTGTAGTTAAACAGATTTAAAAGCTGGACCATGAGCTGAATTTCCAGCGCTAGGCCACAGTCATGAGCAAGATGTTCACTGCATCCATCAAACGTTTTAAAGGTGGAGAGTATTTGGGTTAAAAGAAAAGAAAACTGGTTTGGAGAAACGGATGTATCAAAACTGAAATGTGTCTCTATCCTATTAGAATATAATCCTGATACTCAAGAAGCAAGAAATAACCAAGTGAAAACTTAATCCACCACAATTACTGTGAATACAATGGGTTAAAATATGTAACGTTGCACTACTCAATAAGCCTGAGACCGTGGAGTAATAATGTGAACACAGAGAGTAGTGAAATAGTTCGGACCCAAGACTTATAAATATCGAATCAATTTGGGAAATGTAAATGCAACAGAAAAGTCCAGAGATTAAGATTAGAAATCTGGATAATGCCTAGAGCACACTGTTTCATTGCAGGGGTATTTCAAAAGATTCAAACAAAGTTTTATGACATGAATGTTTTAGATTTAAATCCTCAAAGATATTTAATAGAAAATACCTGGAAGTGTAAACAGTTTTTTTAAACAGTAGTTTCTGGGCTAGTGTCCCAAAGAAGAGTCTTTCAGATTGTATTGTATGGAACTACTGGTGTGCTTTTATTAAATTATTCAAATTAAAGTCTTTAAAGTGGTTCATCCATTTAAGAACTAATCAAATATTTCAGATGGTATTTGTCAAAATGGTCCAAATATCGTGAATAGTTGTGGCTTTACAACTGAACCAAAGCAAGGTTTTTTTTTGTGCTTATTTCAAAGACACAGACGCACAAAGACAAGAAAGCAAACCACCACAGAGAAAACACACACACACACTCAGCAGAGGTCAAACACAAGATAAACTACACAAACCTGACATGAAACTGATGTTTGCTCATAATTAAATTCACTTCTCATTCCATTAATGGAAGCCATTTGACAAATTTCATTTTCAATGTGCAGTGTCCTCCTGGCGTTTTTGTTGAACAAATCTTGTAGCACCACCTGCATGGATTTAGAATTTGATCCCTGCTTCAATTCTGCTTCGCTCATGTGAAAAGATAAGGTGTTTTTGGCAGTCTTCACCTTAAAGAAAGCATGGAAAAATCTGATCAGACATCGATGCCACCCTGATTGCAGACTGATTCAGGCTTTGTTTATTTTGCCTTCCTGGGACACTGTCTCTGATCTCTCAAGCATGCAGGCTTGGCCTGGGTTTGATTTGCTTTGGTGATAATTCACAGGTTATGCTTGGACATAACTACAGACAAAAGTAGAAAAAAGATACGGCACTGAGAGGTAAGTGAAGCGCTTACTCTGTCATTCTTTTGTGCACAGCTTTTCATTGGGATGACAGAGAAGCACTTATGCTTTTAGCCTCATAGTGCTACGGTAAGCATCAATGCTATTAAAGCGCTTTGATTTTGAGAACACGAAGGAGGTGAAGGGCATGTTGGCACAATCAAATGATAGAGGGGACAAGTGCCTAATGGTACCCTCTGCTGAGAGGCGAGAAAAAGTAAAGCAAACATACGGACCACTGTACGGTTCCTTCTTCACCACAGGGGGCCACTGACCACACAAAAGTGAGCGAGATGTCAGACATGACAAGTCTTGAAAAAAAAAATTGAATAAATGTATTTACTTTTAACATCAACATTTGTCACATTGATGACACATTATAATAAAAGAAAATAATATTAAAGGCGGGTGAAAAAAAAATAATAAAGCAAGGAAATAAGAGCATCAAAAACATTAATTTAATGTGCCAAATGAGAACAGTGTCCAATTTGACAGGTAGCAGATTCATATTTCATTAATCAGAAAACTTAACATTCTGGTATCAGTGGATATCCTACAGCTCAACAGGGCTTCCAGTATGTAAAGGGCGAATACAATCATCCATATGTTTGCCCATTGTATTGATCCATGCATCGCCAAATAAAGTATAGTTCAGTAATTCTCATAAGACATGTGATGCCTCCTGATGCTACTTGGAACAGAGGAGTAAGGGAAGTGTAAGAATGCAGTGGCATGATGACCATAGAACCAATCATCAGTATTCATGGTACGAATACAACCAACCAAGATACAAACAAACTTATCATATGCAAGATAGTAATTCGGGAGTGTTTGCTTATTGTTGGTAAGCTTCTGCTTGGAGGTGATTCTCACATTGGTCACGTTTGCTGAGGTCTGAATCGGTGGAGTGTGATTGTTCCCACTGCCCCTGTGACACCGGTCTGGTTTCAGAATCACTTGATTCTTTTGAACAATATATGGAGAACACAAGTGAGAGGAATTAACCATAATCTTGTTCTTTTTTAATTATTTTTGGTACTATTATGTTCAGTAAGACTCCTCATCTCTTCTGAGTCCCACAACGTGCCCCTTCCACTCATAAGCTTAACTACCTGCTCAGGTTACTCTACTTCCTGAACAAATACAGACCTGAGTATGAGAACATGGCCCCTGCCAACATACACACACGTTTTTCTTTTTCTAACAGAAAGGTTTTCAGCTTAACTTTAAAAGAATAAATTGAAGTACAGCCCCAGAGATCCCAATGTTCAGGTGTTAAGACCCCAAAAGACCTGCTTCGCATATTGGACAATAGAAAAGAGGAACTGAGAATACGCAGTGGGGAGAAGAGACGAAGGAACTCTGAAAGGCAAAGATGAAGCAAGGCCATGTAAGGATTTATAGGTCAGAAGACAGAGTTTATTTTTGATGTATCTGAAACCAATAGCCGGTGTGATTCAGGAAACACATCAGTGATGTGAAGCAGAATGTGTGAGGACTCTTGAGGCTCAGCGCTGAATTCACACAGAAGCTCCTGTATTGCTTTTAGCCACAAAACCAAAGAAAAGGGAATTGCAGTAGTCAAGATGAGTGGTGATAAAAGCAAAGGTTTCGGCATCTTTTGTGTTCAGAAAGTGGAGGAGAGGGAAAAACATTTTACAGCGTTCCCTAATCTGGTAGAGTCTCTTTAACAAGAGTAAAAAGTTATGAAGAGGTTTCACAATTAATTGTGACACTTAATGATGTTAACAGTTTGCACACAAGAATTTGGGACGATTAATAAATAATAACAAATAATAAGTCCAGATTTGCCAATATTTTTTGTTCAATTAGTTGGTCAGTGTTATGAAGCACACTGTGGCATGTGCTCCAACGCTTCGCTTAGACTAAGATTTTATATCAAACTATGATGTGGGTCTTACAACATAACTTGTATTTCTATGTGAGTCAATTTTGAATTTGTAATCATTTGTTGTAGGAATGTGAGAAACAGCAGAAGTGTGATGTACTCTGACTAACTGACTCAATTAACTTGTAATAAGTTTCATAATTTTTTGATCGATGGTATACTGTTTAATTTTCATAGCTAAAATAGAATAGTATCTTGTGTGTCAAGTCATCTAGTTTCCATCCAGCATTTGGTTCCAGAGTTGATTCAGTAAGCACTGAAATCTAGGAGTCAGCCCCAAAGCTTTGGAGTCGATTCCACACAACGATAATGATTCACTTTGCACACGAACATGGGAGGCAAAATTAATTTAGCATCTGAGCATCTGTTTCAGTTTTACAAGACAGCAGGGGATATTTATTTTATTTTCAGGGCTAATTTATTTTATTTTCAGGGTTTGAAATGTAGAGCATACATAGTTGTATACATAAGTGTGCAGAATCAGTAAATATTGTGCAGAGAACCAAAACCTTGTGGCAGTTTTTTGGTCTCATGTGGTTAACATGAGCACTTAATAATATTCTCAATCGCAGAAACTGCCTGACAGATTATCTGATGAACAGTCAGTAATATTATATGACAGGTTGTGACATGTTCAGCCTACTTGCATTTTAACTGAAGGAAATGTTAATAAATATTTTTAAGATTAATCTAAAATCATCCAACTATGTAAGGTAGAACAGTATGTAAGGTATGGGGCACTGGTGACTCAAGCAGTTAAGGCTCTGGGTTGTTGATTGGTGGATCGGGGTTCAAACCCAACCACTGCCAAGCTGCCATTGTTGGGCCCCTGTGCACGACCCTTAAGCATCTCTGCTCCAAGCGTGCTGCATCATTGCTAACCCTAGGCTCAACCTCCAAAGGCTTCTTCTAAAAGTAATTCATTAATTGATCAACTGATCATGCTAAATTAATCATTTAATTAATCGTTAGTTGCAGCCCAAATGTGGTAGAGATGTTTCAGAAAGCCTACTTGAGAGCAGTTTATTTTCTAGGCCAAGGAAACTGTTTGTTTTACACATGGTGCTGCCACTGACATCAAGTCAGCTCTTTCACACACACACACACACACACACACACACACACACACACACACACACACACACACACACACACACACAAAATCGCTTTTTCCAAATGGTAATTACAGGTTTCACAAAGACATAAATGGTTTTACAAGTTGAAACTTGTAATTACTGTAATTCCAACATCACGTCATGTAGCGCATTCATATGGAATCATTTGGTGGTTTGTAGCTCACTGTCAGCAGATCAGTTCAGGGGGTACACTGTACACTATTCCGCGTAGTTCACAGTGTAGTATGCAGAGTAAAAGAATTACGAATTTAATACAAAACAACTTCATACTAAAAATGAAATTGTGTTGTGGGATGTATTACAGTAAAAAAGCAGAATGTTCAGAAAAACAAGCCGCATCCGGGTATCTTTGGTGTACTGGAATCACTTATATTTACGGAATTTGGCAGATGCCCTTATCGAGAGCGTTGTCTCACTTTATACAACTGAGCAGTTGAGTTTTAAGGGCCTTGCTCAGGGGCCCAGTGGTGGCAGGTTGACGGACCTGGAGTTTTAATTTGCAGCCTTTCTACCCAAATTGTATATATTATGCTTTTTTAAAAACACAGCCATTGTCTAGAAAGAGAGCTAATGCTGCTAAAGTGTGATAAAAGTGACAGGAAGCAGCTGAAATGAAGTAATATTCAGTGATATTAAAAGCAATGAATATTTCAGAGTGCAATTTAGTTCATTTTAAACCCTATGAGATTTTACAGACGTCTATGCAGCAATGAACAATAATATTTATATGAATTAATTCACAGCAAGAATCTCAGTATCTAGTATCTAGGTTATGTCCCTGATGCAACACGGCTCTCGAGTCGGCATCTATGTTCATGGCGATCACAACAGAGGCTACGTTAGAACGTATCTCTAGCTGGAAGTTTTTGGATGTTTCCTACAACCACAACAACTCCTCTCTAATCAAAAACGTGTAATACCTCCTCTACTTTCTGAGAGGACTGAAGAAAGCCTACCTTCCTCCACAGACCATGGTGAATGTCTATCATTGTACCACTAATAGCATCCTTACAAACTACATCTGTACAGTATGTAACCAGAAGGCACCACAACAGAAAGTGTATACTGTTCAACACTGCAGCATGTTATAGACATTCCTTAAAATCGTTGCTTGCAGAGAGCGAGAGGTATTATCAAGGACAACGCCCATCCCTAACCTGTAAGGTATGTATGTCTCCTTCAGGAAAACACTACAGTAGTCTGCACTGTCAAAAAAAACAAAAAAATTAAAAAAACTCATGATGATGAGTAAGACGAGGAACCTTCGGCTATAATAATGCAAGCATTAACTGCCAGCTTCCACCTGATAACTAAACATTAGCCTTAGAAACCACACTATACTTCTATTATCTACTATTATCTGTCTACATATATATCTCTTAAATGTAATTATCTGTTATTACTACAAGTATTTATATAACTATGGTCATGATGAGGTCATACCCACTTTGGCATCGCCGATTAAACTTTGCAGTCAAACCCATAAAGTCTGTACAGAGCTGTAGTCAATGCTGGCTTCATACACCACTATATTGGTGCAGGGAGAAACATCGTTGCTATGTACATGACTGTCTGCAAATGACAAATAAAGACTTACAGTACTTCTTCATGCAGTACTTAAATTGCACTTTTTATTAAAAAAAAAAAAAAAAAAAAGGGTCTGTGGATTTTTAATAAAAATATAATCTCTCCTAGCGTTTTTCAGACTGATAGCGCTCTTAGCCTATGAAGCTAGTGAACCAGTATCAGGATGTATCGATTATGAGAGTATTAATTAATGTAATGTCTATATACTGCCGTTAGCATCAAACCAAAGAAACAAACAAAAAACAATTAGAAACCTTTTAGGGAAGAAAAAAACCTTTATAATTAAAACGAATAAATAACCTGGTGGCATACGCGTGCACCCTTTTTATAATGGGTCATGGCACTGTGCTCAGAATGACTTAATCACATTCAAACTCAGGAGAAAGAGTAAATCTATCCATCCAGACAGCATGGCCAATTACGCTCTCCTGGACTCCCAGCTTTGAATGGCTATAGCATTATTCGGATTGCAATCTCCTGAGGATAATAAAAGCAAGCCTTTTCTGTTGCGCCACTCGGAAGCCTCAGATTTTACCGGGCTTAGGCCCCAAGTAATAACATTTTTGTTATATGTTCAAAGTAGTAATATATTTACAATAATTAAGAATTATACTATTATATCCAGATCACATCAGATTCTTTTATAACGTCAGAAACCCTCTAAGTAAGGTTACTGAATGGAATCCCAACGCTTCAGCTAAATCCCTCCCTGCGAACACAGCAGTCCTCCGTTCCATTTCCCATGGTGCAATCTCATTCTAAAAGTAAAACAGGGAAATGACATACCGATGCTGCAGTCTCCATCTATAATTTACTTTCTGGCACTAGACAGGAGTTCAGGGCTTGATCACAGGCATGAAAGGAGCATTGCAAGAAAGCCAGTACTCTTCCCTTGTAACTCCATGACCTTCTTGGTGGCCTATTTAAGGATGCAGGTGTGTCCTTTACAATCCATCACAGACATGCTTTTAGTCAGAGATCAGAGAGCAGCGGCAAGAGGGTGCGGGTGCAGTGGCAGGAAAAGCAGCACTTCTGACTTATAACACCACTGGGATGAATGTTCCAGATGTAATGGAACAGTGCAAACGTCTATACGCTTTGTTAAACAAGGGTCTCTGAGCCTAAAATAAGTTTGTTTTAAATAGTTTAACCTGAGTTCACAGTTTAACCCTAGTCTTACTAGGAAAAATAAAACAAAAACATTGTAATTCTACATTGATTATTGTCTATGTTGGGGAGAGGTGAAAAAAAACACTCAACCATTTCTATTCATTAAGCAGTTTGCAATTCAGATCATGGTCCTAAAGTGCAAATGGCACCCGGTGAAGAAGTTCTAGAGATCAGAGATATGAAGCCAGCTGCTGGAACACAACACTGTTGCCAGTAATACAAAGCATAAAGAAGAAGAAGAGAAAAAAAAACCATGATGAAACATAGACTGATGTAAAATGCTAAATTAGTGTCATTGTTATTTCAGTTCTAGCTAAAGATTAGTTTTCCTGGCTTTTCTTTTTGAACCTATTGCAAAGGAAAATCTCACTATAATGAGACAGATAAAGCTCAGTTGTGCATTAGTGACTCATTGCAATCAGACATCAATCTACTGACAGATTACAGAACTCTGGCTTATGCAGGTAGCAATAACAAAGTTCCATTCCTTTCAGAGTTTTCTGACTCATACGGTTTAAGAAATGAGCTTAAGTCCATCTAGAATGTCTTTTTTGTATTCCACTAAATGAAGATTAGGATGATCTGATGATGAGCATAAGCTTATAATAATGGGAACGCTGCATCTGCTAACAGAACTGGTAGAGAACGATGCAAAACAAGAAGGCACAGAACACACATATTTACTGCATGGTACCTATTTTTATACCCTCACTGACTCATCCAGTGATAAAAAGAAGAATATAAAAATGCCTCGCACGCCCTGTTATCCCAGCATGAGAGAAACGATGGCTGGAAGAGAAAGTGTTGGTAAGAAATATGAGGGGTCTGAGAGAGAGGAACTGACTGAAATAAAACGGCAACAAAACCTTCTGTACAAGCTGGGGCAACTGCAGGGCGAATGCAGAAGGACAAGGGCATTAAATTGCAGATTGATGGAAATGTGCTACAAAAGGAAGACGTTTATGAGAGAAAATACTTTTACACATCCGTCAGCAATTAAACTGAAATATCTAGTCAGTTAAAAATGAAATTCAAAAGCAGATGGGCTACAACAGAAGAGGTCTACATCAGGTTCATCTCCTGTCAGCTATAGGCTCAGGATAGATGCACTGATTCTTGCATCCGGTCTGCTGTGATATTTACGTTTGATGGTCACAATCTGGCATAAATCCCCAAACCGAAACAGTTTGTATCAGCAGTTCAGGCTAGTGGTTGAGTATTGATGTGGGGAAATACATTACACTGTTAAAGTGTTGTTGATGATCATGTGCACTCCTTTAAGGACAGTCCTTTGGTTGGCAAGTTGGTCTTGTGTGATAATGTGTTAAAATCATTTCTAACTTCTTCTATGTACAAGCTAATGAAAGCCCAGTGTATTTTGATGGTCTTCCTGGGATGCGGTAGGACATGATGTACAGAAGATAAAAAAAATTTTAAAAAAAACTTTGCAGCAATTATATCAAGCAATCAAGTCAACATGCACCGGTATCTTAAGGAATATTTCCAACACAAGAAGAACTGAAGATGTTCCAGTTAGTCCTAGCCAGTATTAGTATGCTATTCCTAATAAAGTAGGTGGTGGGTGCATGTAAAGAATAGGATCACATTTTAACCAGATATGATTCAAATGTTATAGAAAGTAGGTTAAAAGACCACCTGATTAAGCGCTGATCTGAAAACTGAGAGAACAGCAAAGAAAGCTAAAATAAAAAAAAATCCATAAATTAAATGTGATGGAGACATTGAATACAACCCGGGAATTCACTGAATGCAAGTGTTTCCTCGACTATGCAGCTCGGAGAGATTGTGCTGTACATACCCGCGGCATGCCAAAGCCCTCCCACGATAAAAACATCCCCTCTATCCATTTTTGAAACACTATAGCTGCAGAGAGCGAGAGAGAGAGAGACAGAAGAGAGAGAGGCTCACGAGCCACTATTCATAGCAACAGAAATGTCTCTTGTGTGGTATCTCTGGTGATCGCCTAGGCTCCCTTTTAGATCCCTCTGGTATGTCGAACACTACAACAGCTTAGAGTTAGAGGGCCTCGTCCTTTATACTGTACAGCTTGTGGGAAAGAAGAACATTCGCATAATCAGAGCATCTACAGTGGTATGTCTATCCAATGCAGTCAGCCAATGAGACAGATCGGTGGCAGAAAATAGAACGTCACCCCTCCACCTGCTATCACACTAATCAAAAGTTGATAATCCTATTGTTAGAAAGGCTTTAAGTAGTACACTAGCGACACTCCTGCAGGTTCAAATTACACCATATCTTGCTGATATATACTATAAATGATAGGCAACTAACCATCACACATACATACCTACATTTTGAGCATCCCATTCCAGATTTAGACCCCTTTGTGGCTCCTCCACTCAACTGGACTTTCCACTGTTTTGGTCTGGCCATTCAGCCACAAAAGCATTAGGCTATATTCACACATACAAGTGAGTAACATTAAAAAAATGATGGTAGAACATTTATCATCAGTGTGAGCTAATGTCTGGAGACATGAGAGGCCTGGCTAGATTTAGATTTAACATTAAGCAAATACACAGCGACTTAGTGTAGCAACTAGCAACGGAGTGAAGAGAGCAGGGTGCACGTGATCCGTAGCAAAGGGCACACGCTGCTTCTCCTTCCTCACGTATATGATGCAGGTATACACAGTTTATAAAACAAATGCTAAATCTCCCTTTAGAATGTTTCATTTTAGTAGCAAAAAAAGGGTTTGCTCTTAAGTGGAAGGCGAGTTGCTCCACCCACAGATACAGGTTATTACTATGGGAACCAGGAGCAGGAATGGCAACTGACAACTGAATAGTTCAGTAACTGGCGACTTGCAGAGATAAAATCACAGTATGCTTGACTGCGCATTAGGTCTCCTGATTTCATTCAAGCTGTGCTCGGTTCCAGTTCATCACAAACGTGTTCAGCAGTTTTGAAGTCAGGTCTCTGTGCTGGTCACTCAAGTTCTTCAACGTCAACATTCGTAAATCATGTTGTCATGGATTTTACATTACGCACATTGACCCGGTCATGCTAAAACATTTTTAGTTCCAGTGGAGGAGATTGTAATGTGACATTTTATACAGTCGCACACTTCCAACTTTGTTGTACCGGTTTGCCGAAGCCACACATATGGGTGTGACTAGGTTAAGTTAGGTGTCCGTAAACCTTTGGTCATTTAGTGTATATTGATTGGACCAGATCAGGAAAGACCATTTTCAGCAACATTGATTTTACACTCACATTAATTGCATTTGGCAGACGCCCTTATCCAGAGCGACAGACATTTTTATTTCAATTTATACGACTGAGCAATTGAGAGGGGGTCTTTCTCAGGGGCAGCTTGGTGTACCTGGTGTTGATAAGTAAAATGCAAAGTGTTTGAATAGATTAATGGCTAATAGTAGAGCATCACTTTCCAACAGTGCTCACAATGCCAAATGTGTGAAAATCCTTTACATGGTCAAAAGTTGACATTTTCAATATTTCATTCAGATAATTCTATAATTAATTTTATTTGGATACTTTCCAGTTTGTCTAAACAGAATCCCATCTACCCCCAAACTTATAATCTAATCTGCTTATGGAGTCTCTCATCGCCTGATGGGAAAATCACTCGTACCATTTAAACAAGAGTCTCATCGCTGACTAATTGCATGGCAGCTCACAGTTCACACTTACTGTACATGGGTGGGGAAATAATCACTGATTAATTTAGGCAGGTCTGTACCACGGAATAAAATCATACCCAAGTTCTCTAAGGTTATTTAAAACATTTATTAAACTCATCTGTATGCAGGGTGTAAGAGCTATTCTCTATTTTGCCAATAATGTTAAGGTGCTGGTGCACGTCAACCATTTACAGAGTTGGTATCTGATCAAAGATCTGAAAGATCCATATGTGCGATGTCCATTTCTCTATGAAATGTAACTCTCATAACTTCAAATCATGAAAATTACACTTGGACTTACAACTGCAAGGTTTTCAAAATCTTGACTGTGTTTACCAGAGTTTGTCTGTAAAAATCTGGCTAACAAACTTGCAGAAAGCCAATGTATGAAATAAAAATCATTTCCACTGTAAAATATATTTATAGTTAGGTCCATAAATGTCTGAATGCTGAGAAGTCTCGATGCTTTACCACAGCATACCAAAGTAAAAAAATTGAAGTGAATTGAAGATTTTTAAGTTGAAGTGAATTTACTTCTAAATCGGGCGAATGAACTACTTTCTATGTGCCCCCCCCCCTCCATTTGTTTAGTTTTTCACTTAAAATTAAGATACAAGGTCTAGTGTTGATTTGAAGTGTGGTATTTGAAACTGGAATCTGTTGCTGTTAAACTCTCAATATGAAGTCCATTGAGCTGTCTAGGCCAGTGAAACAAGCAGTTATTAAGCTAAAATAAAATCAGAGAGATAGCAGAACCACCAGCCATGTCAAATGCACTAACGTTACATTCTTTAAAAATAAAGAATGCACTAAAGAGCACTGTAGAGAACAACACTAGACATCTTTCCCTAGTGAAGAAAAAGCCCTTCACACCAACTGAATCAGATCCAAGTGTGCAGATGGCTAAAATATCTATAGACCTCATTATATGTTTCCTTCAAAATAGATGTCAAAGTATATTACTGGCAGAAAACCTCAATTCCGTTATATTTTTTTGTGTCACTTTTGGATGTTTTCCAAAATTCTACTATAACAACTCTTGACAGTTTTTCTTTTTTCCACATATATGATGACACTGGCAGAAATGCTGTAAGCAGAAAGAGTCATCATGATGACGACAATCTACAGCACATCTAAACATCATGCTCATGATAGGTCTAGTAAAACCTATAACCAAAATCATTCACTGGCAATAAATAAACAAACAAACAAACAAACAAACAAACATTCAGGCTTATACACTAATACAACGTACGATGATCAAAACATTTCTTACACATTGCACTAAAGAACACACTGCTTCATTTTTTCCCCCCAAACAAGCCCAGATGCCGTTGAATGCAAATAAATAAACAAGTGAGTGTCAAACCACCCTTTCATCAAAGCAATGTGCTTCAACAGTACACTAATTTACCCATCTAACAGAGCAGCAACACAGGCAAATAAGAGCCTTCACTGATTGGGAGAATCAGCATGCGGCCAAATCCCTGCATAATGATCAGTGTGCATACAAAATTTGCAGTGTTCCATGTTTTCATTCACCATCATTTATCAACACAGGGCTGTTTTACAATAAACTGAGCAAGCCAAAGAAGGCAAGAATAAAGATGCATGACTACTTGCTACTTTGCTGTGGTAATAAACAAAACGATAAAACGTTCCGTCTCCACGCAAACAGACACACTAAATGTTTAAAAAAAAAAGAAAAAAAAGCAAAGCATCCCTAAACAAACAGAGGCCCATGCAACCACAGCTTCCTATCCGTTTTTCTTTTCACTTTAGTTAGGTGCGTGGCAAGCTATTATTATGTTAAGAAGGTACCAATTACAACTTTGTGGTGGGAGTTGTCACTTCTACGATTCCCCCTTTTCTGTTTGTGTAAAAACTATTGCCCTGTTTACAACTAACATCAAGCAAGAGGGAAACGAGAACAAATGTTTACAACGAATACGTCTTTGCATTTCCTCACAGCACAAAATCCGATGTTTAATGGTGTTTCCTTTTTTTACTTTCCTGGGTGATAATAAATGAGGTTATCACCTTCACAAGTGAGAAATCCAACAAAGCTTCTTGCAGCTCCGGAGCCTAAACCCGGATCATTCAAGCTAACTAACGACGCTTGGAACGACGTCGCACGTGTCTGACTATGCAGAATTAGTTAACACTTTGATGTTAACAAGGGAAGTAACTACAGCATACTGCAGCCTGTAAAATTACAACAGGGGATGAGGTTTAAAAAAAATGTAAAAAATTAAGACTGATATTTTAAATCAAATGAAACTAACTGAATTCAAAGACCTAAGAGAGTTTGTTAGAGAATACAGCACTAAAGTTTGACAAGAGATTGTATAGTGTTAAAAATGGTGGTCTTCAACTAGTATAATCTAAATACATTGTTGAACCCCAGCCAAAAAACATCCACACTGACATGCCGGTGTACCTTTCACAGATCCTGCTCTTGTTTTGAAGTGCACAGATTCACAGGGCTTTATATCAGAGGAAAGGGAAACAGGAGGAACCCTAAGAACTTCAAAGTAATATCAAAGAGCCTGATTCTTTTAAACAGAAGCCAGCTGTCAACTGGTCACGATAAGAGCAAGGCCAAGACTAACGAGGATGGACGAACATGCCTAAGGGACTTGAAGCACTTTGTCCATCTAAGGTGAATTCTTCCAAGCTGTTTGAGTTTGCGATGAGCGACCAACGATCCGCAGACATCCACGGCCACCTCTCCTGCTTTTGGCTCGGTTTATAAACTCCACTTCTGTGCGCTGATGATTTACTCAACAACGTAATATCTATTGTTGGTTGAAAAATCGTTGATGCATGGAATACGTGAGCGTTTTAATATACACCAGAGTTTGGGCAGAAAAAAGAAGACGATCAATTTAAGGCATGTCTTAGAATCCAAAGCTGGTAAAATAGCATCTTTAGTTAAATCTTAACAAAACGCATCAACAAGTATATCTTATAGTATATTAGAACCATAAATATCATTATTTTGGACATGAGACATGACCATACAAAATGAATGTCATGATACCTCAATATAACTAATGTACAAAATCACTACAGTGGCTGAATATGATTCATTAAAGCAGGCAAAGTGCCCACTTTTCCATTCACATTAATGCGAACAGATTACGTTTTTCAGCGTAGCTTCTAACGTTAATCTATCATCTGGAGCATGAGAATTTGTGATTTTTCCGAAAAATAAAAACTCTTCTTTCTGTCTTTATAGCTCATCCTCAAATGGACATCTCTCTGGCAGAAAGCCATACAGGTAATACGTTCATATTTCTGATCTGGTGTCATGTAGTACAAAGACATTTGCGTTTACTATTTGCAGTCTACAGGAGATCATCATTTATAGTCATTTTCAAAAGGAAACAGACAGCTTTCGAAAACGCACTCGCCTAACCGTGACCCGAAAAAACGACGAGGATCAAACAAAGCAAAAACAGATCAGAGTTTTGAAACTCTCTTGCTGAGAAAACATCAGCTCTACCTTTTACACATGCATCAAGATTTAAAATGCACAGCGCAAGCCTTTTTAATCCGAATGATTTCTACCATCTTGTAAGAAACTCAACAACTCCATTGGAAGTAAAAGAAGTTGCCATTGAATGTGACAGGTTTTTGCTTCTCACTTAAAGAACAAACTCTCATTTCTGCAGCGTGGCAAGAGCGCCCCCAACTGAGCAGCCGAGAAACGAGCCTGTGTGTTGATCATGTTGGCTGGATCCAGTCTAAAAGCTATCAATTCCTAACAGAGTCATACTAAGTGGATTTATTTTAAGGGGAAAATAGTCTGTTTATATACAACATTAGAACCAAAGAAAGCAATAGTACATTATGCATTCCCATCAACCACAAGGGCACCGTGGCTAACTATGCTGTATTGCCACTAATACACACTAGCAAAAAAAGAAATAAAAAATAAGGTTATGGACAAGAAGCCAAGAATAAAAAATGCCCTCAAATCTACTGAAACTTAAGAAGGTCTGTCGCTGCTTCGGGCAAAACAGAAGATTGTGTGTTTATCCAGATGTTTTGTTACTCTGTGGGCTTGGATTGCTTCTGGTTCTTGGCAATTCAGATTGCTGTGGATTTAAAAGAGAAAAAAAAAAGGGAGCCTCTTTCAGGGTAAAATTATATCCACAGAAGCAATGTCTAGCAGGCAGTTCCTTTAATGAGCTGTTTTGCCTTTGTTCTTTTTTGTGAAGACAGACTGAACCCAAATTTACATCCATTTCAAAGCCATGTGCTACCCCGGAGAGACCACGGAGACACAAACATCATCTCCACACATGGATGAACTGCATAAAGCCTTTACCTCAGAATCATCTTCCTCTCTGATTCCCAGGTCCAACACGGCGTGAGGCTCTTTTTGCTTAGCCTGTGATGACTGGCCCATCTGAAGGTTGAGCTGCCAGCCTATATGCTCCAGCTAGCAAAGAGAAAAATAACTCTTACTACACACATCATCATTTCCTTTAACTTAAAGCTTTTAACAAAGGAGACAGAACCCAAATATAAGCACAGGGCTGAGCAGGTTCGGGTCTATAATCCAGCTGTGGCTCTGAATCAGTCACAGAGTTAAGAATTTAACCTCACTAATTCACTCAAGTCAGCTATAATGAGTAACCAACGTCTCATGCACAATGCATCTGCCTCTAAAATCTGGGTTCTCCATTGATATTTCATGTAATAGCCTGCATATTTAATGCATCAGTATTAATATTCAACCTGCAAGTCAGATTGTATTATTAATCCATACAGAATAGAATGAAAAGTCTGAAAAAGAATACAAGTGCACTGAAAGCAGTAGCATACACAGTATGTGTCTGGATAATGTAATAAAAAAATAAGTCTTAACATTCTTTTGTTTGTCTGCAGGAAATAAAGGTCATACTTATCATGAATGCATTCCATTACTTGTCCCATGCCGTGTAAACGCTACTACAGAGCCGCCACCACAATGCACTAACCCTTCTATGTCTTTCCATGAATTATTTCAATTACACCTATTATAATCTTTCTCCACTGTACCAAACGCTTTAGTCAGGCCTACATCCAACGTGAACTAAAGCAGCAGGCAAAGATGTACAAAAGCCACTAGATTGGAAAATCTCTCGCCTACAAAATTCTCCAAACATATTTAAACTATTAGAAATTGGTTTATGAATTATATTATATTGGTTTACTTCATAATATAAAAAAGAATATATATATATAAAAGCCTTTGTTCTTTGTTAATCATACTGTAAATCTTTACAAATATATATATTTATAAATATAAAAAATATTTTCCTATGCTATTCATTTGCATAGTGTAACAGGCCATCATCGCTCCTACACTGGTGCTCAAACGGATGAAAACCCTTTCTGTATGTGTAATAATTCTAGAGCTTTACTTTACTGGATAATACATCAGATTTATGATCCCATGTTAACTTTTAACAGAATAAAAACAACAGCCTACACCCCTGTCACTTTTCTGATATTTTCTGTTGTAATCATATCAGTAGGAATAAGCTAAGAACAGACAGTCTGTGATTTGAGCTGAATCACAATATATGGAAGTAAAAGTAACATAGCAAAACAATTTCATTATTTCAACCAATCTAGGAAAAAGAAGGAACTTACCTTTTTGGGAGCAAATATGGTCTGTCTAATCTTTTCTACCACATCTGGACCAGCTGTTGCCCAAGCTTGACTAAATGCCTCGGCTTTGTCTGGGGCAATGTGGAGGTTTTCTAGCTGTTGCTTTAGAGATGGTGGTTTAATATTGTGATACACAGCCTACACACAAAAGACACACACTTGTTAAGTGGACACAATATAAACAGGACTTGTGCCTGCTATGTATCAATTACTACCATGTACCATTCAAACATTCAGAATCACCTCTTAAATCTTTTTTATCCCATACATGTTCATACAAATATACCAGAATAACACGAATAAAGCTGTTAAAGAATAACTATGCAGAATGAAAAGGTGGTGAGGAAGTTAATAATTTGATATTAATATTTTGGGGTTTGTTATCTGGTTTTAAACTACAAACTTAAAATCTATGCTTTTTCCACAACATTATAGTTCTATGTAAAATTAAGGACAAGAAAAGATTCCATGTTGAACAGCTCAAAGGCTAGAAAACACTTCATCAAGAAAAAACGGCTCATGTATACACTACTGTGCAAGGATTTTAGACAGGTGTAAAGAAATGCTGTAAAGTAAGAATGCTTTCAAAAATAGATCTTATCATCATTTATTTATTATTTAGTTACAGAATGCAAAGTGAGCGAATAGAAGCAAATCTAAATCAAATCAATATTTAGTGGGACTACACTTTGGCCTCAAACCAGCATTAATTCTTACACTTGGACAAAGTCAGGGATTTTGCGGGATCAGAGTCAGGTGTATGATTAAGCAATTACACCAAGCAAGTGCTAATGATCATCCATTTCATATGTAGGTTGAAACACAGTGATTAAGTGAAACAAACCGCTGTGTAGGAGGTTTAACACTGGGTGAGGAAAAGACAGACTCTGCTACTAAGGTGAGGTTGTGGAAGTCAGTTTCATGTCACCGGTCAAACACCAGGGCAAGACTGAACACAGCAACAAGACACAAGGTAGTTCTACTGCATCAGCAACGTCTCTCCCAGGTGAAGATTTCTAGATGTACAGGATGTTCAAGCGATTTGGAAGCACAAAAAAAGACAATGTTGAGGAGCTTAGATGCAGTGGTCTGCAAAGGAAACTTCATGCAGCAGATAAAAGACACATCATGCTTACTTAACTTTGACATCAGAAGTGTCCAGCTGTGCCATTAGCAAAAAAAGGTCAGAATCCAGTGGGACCCAGGTATACCCATCTACTATCCAGAGAAGTCGATCCATAAGTGATCTTCATGGAAGAATTGTGGCCCAAAAGCCATATTTCTGACATGGCAACAAGACTAAGTGACTCAACCAGGCATGAAAACAGGGACTAGTTGGACAGAAAAATGGCAACAGGTGCTCTGGACTGATATCAAATATTTAAATATTTGAAATATTTGGCCGAAGAGCAGTACAAAAATGAGTGTCTGCCGGCAACAATGAATCATGGAGAAAGTTCCTTGCGAGTTTGGAGCTGCATTTCTGCAAATAGATTTGGTCAGGATTAATGGTGTCCTCAATGCTGAGACATAAAGGCAGATACTTTTTCACCATGTAATACCATCAGGGAGGCTTCTGATTGGCCCCAAATTTATTCTGCAGCAGGACAACAACCCCAAACATACAGCCAATGTCATTAACATCAAATATCCTCAGCATAGATAAGAACAAGCGTCCTGGATGTGAGAAAGCCCTAATCTCAACATCGAGTCTGTCTGGGATTACATTAAGAGACAGAAGGATTTGAGGCAGCCTACATCCACAGATCTGCAGTTAGTTCTCCAAGATGTTTGGAACAACCTACCTAGTGAGTTTTTGCAAAAACTTTGTGCAACTGTACAAGAATTGGTAATGTGTTCACACCAAATATTGATTTGATTCCAATTCTGTTTATTTACTTTCCATTAAATGATTAAACTATTAACAACTATTTTTTTTAACCACTTACTTTACAGCATTTTTTCACATCATGCACCAATACACGGACTTAATATTATTGATGCAAACCATCCTCATAGCAAGCAAGCCAACTTTTTATTCTTAAATTCTTTTTGCCAATTTATCATTCATGGCACATCGTTGCACCTTATCATATCAAATCCAGGGTTCAGACCAACACTGGTACCTTATCAAACTGACGTATCTCATTAAAATAAATAAATAGATAGATAGATAGATAGATAGATAGATAGATAGATAGACAGACAGACAGACAGACAGACAGACAGACAGACAGACAGACAGATAGATAGATAGATAGATAGATAGATAGATAGATAGATAAATAATTAACCAACCTGTTCTAATAAGAACGAGGATGTCTCAAGCACCAGCTGAAGGGCTTGTTTCTCTAAAGCCAAAGCAGTCTGTAATTTCTGCTCTTCATCATCACTGAAGGAACGCTCGCCCTTAGATGCAAAGCAAGACATTGGGTCATTAAACACAGGAACTGGGGACAAATGCAAAAAATCTTATAAATTTTCATTAGATTTATACACCTATAATAATAATAATAATAATAATAATAATAATAATAATAATAATAACAATAATAATAAAGGGACAGTCTACATGTACATTTACAGTCTGTGTTATTCCTTTGATATCAAACATTGCAGCTATGCCAGAAAGGTCCCCCCGTGACGTCACCACGGGAGATGACCAATGACCAAACAGGTTTATTAGTTTTAGGGGATTTACACCTTAAGATGAAGTTTCTGAAGAATGCGAGAGAGAAGTCTGGACAGTTTGTTGATCTCTATAGAGTTGATAAGCGTTACTGCCTCTTTGATACTGTGGACAGAAATGAGGGTAAAACCAAAACAAGAAGTAAACAGTGTTCCATTTTTCTGTATTTTTGCACATTGCTAAAGAAAATAATAGTTTTCTAATCTCATTGCACTTTGGTGTTTAATCTAGATCTTAAAAATAATCTGAAAATCTCTCCTTATTTTATCATTATATCAGAATATATGCAAAAAAGCCATTTTTCTCCCCTGCTCATTATTCAGTGATCTAGATCCCTATAGCTAACTAGCGCATGCTAACATCAGCTAACATCAGGATACCAACAATAATAACAGCACTTCTCATATTTAAAACACTAATCTCACTTACCTCTGTGTTTCTTTGACGTTTAAAGCCATGCTAATGTCTTATTAATCTTTATATTAACGACCAGTGTTTCATCTGACTAACTGGGAAACGCAGGTTCGATCCCAAATGCGGCTCTTTTGGATATATAAGGCACTACACAAAGATGTTGTTATTTCACACCCTATGTAGTGCACTTATACAGGAATAATGGAGCCGTTTGGAACTGGACCTTTTGCAGTCGATGTATTTACTTCCTGTTTAGCGGTCACATGTCGCTCAGTCACATGACATCTTTTGCGTGTGGATGAGAGAAATGTTTGTAATAACATTCTGAAAGGATTTAAAGGTTTGAGTGACTCGGTCAGAATATTAAATACAGTAATACCGTTTATCCGCCTATTTACACTCAAATAATAAGCTAATACTCACTAAAAGTTTAGGTATGTTCCCAATTATCACCAAGCCACTTCACATGCATTATAGATACATAGGTGGCACTGTATACACACACAGACGCACACAAACTGACTGACACACCCAGTCTGACACACACAGAGACACACCCACTGACACACACACAAAATATGTTTTATGAATATGAATTTATGTATTCTGTGAATTTATTGGAACCAAGTGAACCATGAAGACATTGAAGACATGGTTTGACATGTTTGGTTGAAGCTCTGACCTCAAACCCAGTGAACGCTATTTGAATGACTAGAAATGCAGACTGACATCAGACCTCAACCTTACTAATGTTCTTGTGGTTGAAAGAGCAAATCCTCAAAGCCATGCTCAAATCTATTGGAACAGCATACACACTTCCCAGAAGTGTGTATGCTGTTATAGCAGTCACTAAAACAAATTCCTCGCATGTGAAATCATGCCTGGCAATAAAGCTGATTCTGATTCTGATTCTGAAATTGGCACCTAATCCATATTTATGCCACTTTCTTATGCTAACCGAGTTCTCTTACTTCCCACACCTAAAGTGGTAATCACGAGTATGTCATGTTCACATGCTTTGTCTTCGGACAGAATATGAACGTGGTCCACACCAGGTTCATATATACATACGTATTTATTTTACTTTTATTTTGATACAATGATCATTCATATGAAGTTATTATCTTGGTGTAAAAAAAAAAATCCACAACATGCATTGAATGTTTTCTGATATATAACCAAATGATTGGTTTCTCAATTTTCTCAGAATTATTTGAGTTTCCCAGTTGTAGGCTAAGACTCTAATTAATAGGGGTGGTGGTGGCTCACCTGGTTAAGGCTCTGGGTTGTTGATCGGAGGCTGATCAACCCTCCCTGCTCCAGGGGCACTGTATCATAGCTGCCCCTGCACTCTGACCCCAACCTCCTCAGTTGGGGTATGTGAAGAAAAGAATTCCACTGTGCTGTAATGTATATGTGGCGATAATAAGGGCTTCTATGCCCCTGTTCTCTATTCTATTCTAATGTTGTCCATATACTTTTTGTCTAACTACAATTCTGCAGTGTTGTTAGATTGTATGTATGATTTCAGACACATTTTTCATTGCTTAGAAAAGTGAGATCCACAGGAATATACAGGGCACCGAGCAATTTCCTGGCATCATCTGTAACTCAGTAAATCCAGTTACTGAAATATTTACACCCTCTTACATGGATGTCATGTATATCATTCTCACTGGAAGGGTAAGTCACAGGAGCTGCAATTACAAAATGATTTATTTAGCAGTTCTTTGGATATGAATAGTTACTATAAATTGCAGTGGGTTTGGGTATTCAAAGACCAGTATGTTAAAAAAAAAAGGGGACACAAAATATTTAGAAATATATCTGACAATTCCAGGAAAGAGGTTCTTTATAGTTTTGTGTTTGCTGTCTGTGTAAGAAAATACCACACTCTCAACTCAAGCGGGCATAGCCTCATCTCAAAATAAAATAGGAACCAAGTGGCTATAACTCTAGTAATTCTCAAAAAAAAAATTAGGCAAAACAGGTAGTGACTAGGGGTGAATTTTAATTTGATTTTTGAACTTGAATTTGAAATTCAATTTGATATATATTACACATCAATAGGGATTTGATGAAATGGAATATATCAATAAAACCGCAAAAGATAACAAGGCAAAGAGCAGAGGTGTTTCACTATTTCTTCTCCCCTCTTCGCAGACACTCCCTTGGAGTAGCTCACGTCAGGATGAGAAGACAAGGAGAGGTTGGAGACACACATCAAAATAAGCAGGCATGGTAAGGGCCAGAGGGAAAGCAGAGAAGCTGAAAATGTTTCCCCAAACTGTGTGGCACTTCATCTGTCTTTGAGGTTGCAAGAATCGCTCGCAAAGATATACAGATCGTCTGTATACAACTTGTAATCTCACAGCAAAGAACTGCACAAGCAGAATGCTGAAGGATCATCACCAAGAACAGCCTTTCTCCATCAGTAAGCATTTTAACTCTAGTGTGTTTTAGACAGACCTCCAGCATTATTTGTCTATCTTGCTACTATCAGCGTTGTGCCAAATTTTATTTCCCTAGACGGATCTGTCTCCCCTTCATGTTCATGTGTGTTCGAGAAGGCTTACTAATGCTGCATATTGACCTGATATTTCTGTTGTTCTTTCAGTAGAATATAGTTCCTTTTTTCATTTCCCTACACAGTAAAAAAAAGGCCCATTAAATAGCATCTTGCACATAATGCCTACTCCCAAAAAAAATATATCTGGCTCTCTTTCATATACTTTACCTGCTTACAGCAGTCTATTCCTAATGTCCCATATTCTCAAGTAAATACACATTAATTCAGGACACCTCTGGCTTTGTGCTGTGTTTTGAGGCTATGAGTTTGGGTTGAGGTTAGGTTGTGCGACATTAGATCAGATTTATTAAATGACATTATCACAGGGATACAGTGGCTTAGTAGTTAGAACATTTGCCCTGCACCTGTGGGGTTGGGGGTTTGCTTGCCACCTCCACCCTGTGTGTGAGGAGGTTGGGTGTCCTCTCCATGCTTTAGGAGTCTAATCCTCCTGGTTCTAAGACATGCATTGCAGACTGAATAACTCTAAATTCACTGGAGTGTGTAAGATCGTGCCTTGCATAGGTTTGGCACCTCTTCCAGAGAGTCCCCCATCTTATGCACTTTATTATTGTAACTATGTACTGATAAGAAGTACAGAAAATGGATGGATGGGTGGATACTATGGTGTGTCATCTTACAAATTAATCAGGTGTTGCATTCAAAAATAATTGTTCTAGAAATGTGCCTGGAACTCTTTGCTTGTGTGTATATGCTCACAATATTTAATATTCTAAGAAATTTAATTGTTCCTTATTCCTTAAAGCATTAAACACATTGTGCAGATCCACCCATTGTGTTAGTGAGCATGTGCTTTCTTTGTACTGTGAGTTTCATTTCTGCATGAACACTCACACCCATGTGAAAATAAAAACATTGCCCTCTAGCATGCTTGCTGTTTTTTTTTTTTTTTGTATGTCTCTTGTTTTTTTGTGCACTTTTAGTGTCACTCAAACATCTTGTGAAACTTTCTAGACACATAGCATGCTTACAAATCACATACATATACATTATATATATATATATATATATATATATATATATATATATATATATATATTACTCATTATATATATATATATATATATATATATATATATGTGTGTGTGTGTGTGTGAGAGAGAGATATACATATCTAGCCACTGGGAGTTCTGCCCATTCTTCCAGGCAAAACTGCTTCAACTCCTTTCAGCAGGCTTTAAGTCAGACTCCGCCATCCCAACACATTTAAATGTTTCCCCACACACCAATTTTTTTTATATTTCATTTCACTTCCATCAGCTTGGAGTATTTTGTATAAATCCACTACACCAAAGCCAAATGAAAATCATTTAAATTCCAGGTTGTTATGCAATAAAAAAAAAAAAATAAAAAAAAAGGAAAAAGGCAAAGGGGTGAATACTTTTGCAAGGCACTGTATATAAAAATAAGTATGTATTTATGTACACACAGTACTGTGCAGGTGTGAAAAAATGATGAGAATGATTTAAAGAAAATAGAAGTGCTATAGTTTACTTTTAATCTACTAACAACATGGAAAGTAAATGAAAAGAAGAGAAATCCAAATCAAATCAATATTTGATGTGAACACCCTTACCTGCAAAACAGCATCATTTCTTCTAGGTACACTTACACTCAGTTTTTGAAGGAATTCACCATGTAGGTTGTTCCAAACATCTTGGAGAACTAACTGCAGATCTGTGGATGTAGGCTGCCTCAAATCCTTCTGTCTCTTAATGTAATCCCAGACAGACTCGATGTTGAGATTAGGGCTTTCTCACATCCAGGATGCTTGTTCTTATCTATGCTGAGGATATTTGATGTTAATGACATTGGCTGTATGTTTGGGGTTGTTGTCCTGCTGCAGAATAAATTTGGGGCCAATCAGAAGCCTCCCTGATGGTATTACATGCTATTTGCAGAAATGCAGCTCCAAACTCGCAAGGAACTTTCACCATGATTCATTGTTGCCGGCAGACACTCATTATTGTACCGCTCTTCAAGCAAACAATTAAGTAAGCATGATGTGTCTTTTATCTTCTGCATGAAGTTTCCTTTGCAGACCACTGCATCTAAGCTCCTCAACATAATCTGATTTTTGTGCTTCCAAATTGCTTGAACATCCTGTACATCTAGAAATCTTCACCTGGGAGAGACGTTGCTGATGCAGTAGAACTACCTTGTGTCTTGTTGCTGTGTTCAGTCTTGCCCTGGTGTTTGACCTGTGACATGAAACTCACTTCCACAACCTCACCTTAGTAGCAGAGTCTGTCTTTTCCTCACCCAGTGTTAAACCTCCTACACAGCGGTTTGTTTCACTTAATCACTGTGTTTCAACCTACATATGAAATGGATGATCATTAGCACTTGCTTGGTGTAATTGCTTAATCATACACCTGACTCTGATCCCGCAAAATCCCTGACTTTGTGCAAGTGTAAGAATTAATGCTGGTTTGAAGCCAAAGTGTAGTCCCACTAAATATTGATTTGATTTAGATTTGCTTCTATTCGCTCACTTTGCATTCTGTAAATTGATAAAAAATAAACAATTTTATACATATATATTTATTATAAATAAACAATATATAATTTTGAAAGCATGCATTTTTACTTTACAGCATTTCTTCACACCTGCCTAAAACTTTTGTACAGTAAACACATATACACACATGTATGTATGTATGTATGTATGTATGGATGGATGGATATGTATGTATGTTCCTTCCGATGCATGTGTTCATGTGTATTCCCTTGAAATAAGAATTTTCTATTTTGATTTGCTTGGTATTACACTACAGTGTACCATAAAAACAAATTAAAATGATGCATTTTTTTATTTTGTTGTGGAAAAAAGTAGTAACACTCACATGCACTAATTAAGATAAGATCATTGCTTGAGTAAGAAAAGATAAATTATATATAAAATACTCTGATTACATACAGTATAACACCAGTAATACAATTAAAGCATATACAGCATCACTTGGATGTTGACATAACCGAGTAGAGTTTTTAGTTCTGCTGTACAAAGCATTATAAAGACACAATCTTCAAATACTGTAGCAGCCAAAATGTTGGGACACACCTTCAGAAAGGCCACTGGAATGTAAATAAATAAATACTTCATTTCCATAAAGTTACAAAAAAAAAAAAAAAAAAAAAAAAAAGTGAGAGAGAGAGAGACATAAATGGCATTCCAAGACCAAAAGCAACACGACAGGAGATCAAACAGTACCTTCTTAACAAGATATTCACTTTGTTTGGTAAACATTTAGCAAATACTTTTGCCCATCCTTGTCCACTGCTGCTATTTAAAAGATGGCAAGTTTGGCACTTTTATGCTGATGTCTCCGATGTTGATGTTCTTGGGCATTTCTGGCAGGTTCATGTTCTTTACTGCTGAAACAGCACGTGCAGGAGCCCCTGCAATGCCAGCCTGTGAACACACATGCACCAACACACAGTAACAGTGGTGTTTGAACCATGGCATGAAAATAATAATCACACAAAAACAGACAACACGGATCACTCGAATCACGTTTCACAGACACGGTCGACGTCACACGAAATGCAAAGCACATTACAGATGGGTGCAAACTGGCATTCCTGTTCTCACAGCTCAATATGCACATGCATGTCTCAGGTCAATTTCCATTGTAACTAAGAGTAAGGCAGAGAAAGTCGTAACTATGGAAACTGAACATGTTATCAAAGGATCAATGAGTGGTCATGAATTAAAAAGATGGCCTTTAGTGAGAATTTTACAAATCTAAACTGACTAAAGCCTTTAAGAACTGGGCATGAAAGAAAAAGGAAATCTAAAAAGAAAAAAAAAAATCTACATTCCACAGAAGATTACAGGAGTTTAACTTGCTCTAAATCATATCTTAAAAAAGACAATTATGCCAAGCTGGAAAACTGTCAAGCTCTACAGAAATAAAGCTTTTCCTCATAATTATGCCCTTATAATAAAGCACTGTCAATTCAAACAAATGTACAGTTCTTGATCCAAGCGTCACTAACATTAACAAGCCAAACTATTAGGCATTCAATTCACTAATCACACCAAATCACTCCTGCCATTCTGAGACCTAGAAACTCCTGCTTCACTGACTGCCAGATGTGATCAAGCCTTCTTCAATACTTACAGTTCAACGGTTCAATGATGACTAATATATTGGAATATCAGTAATATGTAGATCACTAAAAATTAATTTAGTTTTTACATGGACTACAATTCCTAATAAATAATTGAGAATGATTAATCCTCTAGTCAGTGTAGGGAATTAAGTCCTCTTAATTCTTAAATACAAAACAATATAATAAAACAATACTACCGATTTCTGGCCCAATCAGAGATAGACCTGTTTTCTGTTTCAATGATTTAGGTTCATTTTTATTTATTCATTTTATAAATGACATATTTCAAAGCAAAATAAACACACGTCTTAAATTGTGGATGTAGTATTTCGGACCTACAGTATGTAGTATTTAAAAAATAATAATACATTTTATTTATTTTTTTAAATTCTGCCTTCTGTCCCTTTCTACAACTGATCCAAGAAACCGAGAAACTATACAAGGTCTTCAAAAGCTCTAGGATTACAATTCTATTCCTCTGCATACTCTCATAAGACAGAATTGCAGGAAGACCTCAATACTGGAAAGGACTACACACTCGTGAATAATTCACACTCTCGCACTGACAGCCAGAGCAGCAGTGAGGAATTCCATGCTCAGCATTCGCTAAACCATTTCTTTCACTGGCTTTGCTACAATATGTGTATTCTGAAAGACCCTTTTGTTTAGTGTGAATAACTGTGCTCACATACTACATCAACATGCTATGAAGTCAGTAAAGAGGTGAAATATTTGTCCTAAGACTGCGTTATAGACTGTTGTCAAAATCATACAAACAGATGCACAGACAAAACTCAAACTCTCATTAAAATGGATGTATGATTTCTAACAAACGTACAGACACGAGGTAAAAACTGACTGACTACAATAGGTGTGAAATAATCATGCATTTTTCTTTGAGCTTTGGCGATTAGTGCATTCACTGAAAAAAATAGTGTAACTCTAAAAAGTAACTCTAGCTGAAACTAAGCTAGTGATGGGCAATATCAATATATTACTGCCATGCTTCTTTTAAATTAGACACTTATTTGGAATATACTAAGAGTTTAAAAGAATTATCCAGACCCAGAGGTGTCCAGACCAGTCTTAATGCACAGACTACCATATCAAACACTTACAACAATCCACATCCATGCTAAACCACCGGCTCTGAACCAGGAAAAGTGGTTCTTAAGTAGCACCAAAAAGTTGCTGGTTTAGACTTAAGAAGCGCTTGTGTCAGAGGCTGGGGGCGGGGCTACTGTTAACGCATTGGATAATGTACCTTAAGTATACTAATGTTTAATACACTTTTACTTTACCGCGATATGATAAATTATCAGCACACATGATAGCAGGTAGCTACATGCTAAGGCTAACTTTTTTCTGTGTTAATGATAAAATAATGTTATGTACTTTCTTGAGTGCAACCTCCGTTTATACAAATTACATGGAGCTGCACGTACACATTGGATTCGGCGTGTTTGGATGCCAATGTTGGTTCACAAAGCCATGAGCATTAACAGTAAAGCAACATCCACCATTGTTGATGTTTTTGTGTTTGCCACTGCTGCGCTAATGTTGCTGTGTAACGTGACACGTATACAGTGATGTCAGACTCGGCTCTGTGATGGCTCTCTAACCGATGGACAGGCAAACCGGTTCTTTGAACTTTGAACCAGCTTTGAACCAGCACCAGCACTAGCTCTGAACCAGCACCCGGTTCTTTCTGTTGGAAAAGGGGTAAGTCTCCACTTGATGGAGAAATATCAAAAAAGAAAACAATGTTGGCAAAACTTTCATTAAAAATGTCTGTTAATTATTTAAGATGGGAATATCATAATCTACACAAGATGCAGAAAGGGTCAGTAGTTATGAAAGGAACCATTTCTATGCATTCTGGATAACTACCGGTCATGGAGAGAATCATCTGAATCTTTCTTTTTGCACATGCATACACACACCAAATTCTTCATCACACAGTATGATGCATGGTGCAGCATTCTGTCAGAAAGTCACTTCCCCTGGACTCTTCTGGCCAGCTCAGTGCTGGCCCTCAAATGACCATGGAGGAACCATGGAGGTTTACATTCAAGGATAACCATCCAGAATAACCAGTGTTATTTTTCCTCCTTCTAAGCACTAGAGGCTTGGGTAAGGTATGCCACAATATTAAAAGGAACGGGAAACATTCGCTTGGCAACCCATCCCAAACGCACTCTTTTTCATTAGAAAATCCTCCAGAAATTTTGTGTAGCTTCAGCAAGCTAGAGTCTGAGCCACTCCCTCTGAGAGAAGGGCACCTCTCTTTGTGAGATTTGGGGTCCTGGGGTAAGCTCTTTTTTGAGCTCATAGTGAGGCCAAGCACCACGCTGTGAGAAAGTAAGATGGACAGTCCTGACTGAACTGGTCCTTGATGTGGAACATTGAGAGAGGTCATAGTGTACAACTTTGAATTTGAATGCTTATCAATGAAATACAATAGGATAAGCATCTTTGTTCTTTGTTTGGCTGAAAAAATACAGCCATGAAAACAGGCAGCACAGACCCACCGTTATTGAACAGCCTGCATAACATTTGACAACTATACTAAAACCAGTTCAGCCGTCTCAAATTTACATTTGGATAGAAAGACTGTCCTTCCATTGTTTTGGACTGTGGGGCCTGCTATTCATCAGTCCAACACAGAACAAATGTTCTGGGACACAGCAACAACTTTCCTGCGGGGTAAAACATCCAGTCACAAGCCCTGCTCTTCTTTGCTATACTCTATGGGACATGTTGGTGTTGGAATGAGTTGGGGCCCAATGGGGTTCGGGGGCTTGTGCAAGCCAGGCAGAACATTTCAGAGTTGTGGTGGCCTAAATGTGTATTGCCACATGGATAACAATGCTATAGGCCAGCAGTGTTTATTGCAACATCATGACGTGGTGGAGAACCTTGCACATACATGCACACATGCAAAACAAGGGCTTTTGCTTGTAATTCGAAGTACAAGTCAGGTTTTAATTAATGTAGACTGGGTTTATTTTAGCGCTTACAATGTCACTTGAAAGTTTGTGAACTCTCTGGAAATGTATATATTTCTACATGAATATGACCCAAAACATCATCAGATTTGTACACAAATCCTAAAAGTAAAAGAAAGTGAATGCAATCAAAGAAATGAGCTGAAAATTAGTATTATACTACTTCATTTAATTATTGAGACAAATGATCCAGCATTACATAGCTTTAACTGGCAAAACTATGTGAACCTTTGTGCAGCAATAACTGCAAGTAAAGGTTCCGGTAACTTTTGATCAGTCCTGCACAATGGCATGGAAGATTTTTATTCCATTCCACAGAACAGAACAGATTGGACACTGGGATTTTAGTGGGTGTCCCCACATGAAAAGCTTGCTTCATGTACTTCCACAATTTTCCATTAGAATAAGGTCAGGACTTTGACTTGGCCATTCTAAAACATTATCATAGTTTCTCTTTAATCATTCTTTGGTAGACAGACTTGGGTGCTTGTGTATTACCCCTTTTTTCCTTGAGATTCAGTTCATGGACAGATGTCTTGCCATTTTCATTTAGAGTTCTCTGGCTTAATTCTGAACCCATTAATGATGGCAATCTGTCCTGGCACAGATGCAGCAATACAGGCCCAAAGCATGATACTACCACCACCATGTTTCACAGAAGGTATAAGGTTCTTATGCTGGAATTTAGCATTTTCCTTTTTCCAAAAATAATGCTTTTCATTTTAAACCAAAAAGTTTCTATTTTGGTCCAATGCCTCCACAAATTATTTTTCCAGTAGTTCTCTAGCTTGTCCACATGATCTTAGCAACAGTAACTCCTTTTCTTAAGTCTTTAGAAATCTCCCTTGTTTTTGCCATAATCCACTTCCACAAACACGCGTCATGAACATCAGACTTTGATACATCTGTTCTTTTTTGATATATCGCTGTTCTTCTCTTATCTGACCTTGAAATTAAATACTAATCCAATAATATAATATTGGAACATTTTCCTAAATAAAAAAATTAGCAAGTAAAATACATTTGTTTTGACTGGGTTCACTTTGTCTGCTTTTGGGAAAATCTGAAATTCAGAAATTTCTAAAGGGTTCAAACTTTCAAGTGAGACTTTAGATTCCATTGTGCTTGAAAAGTGATCTGCCTGATCTGGTTTAAGTTAAAACTCTTCAAATTCAAAAACTGCCCATCACTAGACTGGGTTAATATGAGATTAGAGGGCAAAAATCCCAACTTTCTAATATATCTCAAATTTTTTTTAGATTATTACATGATAAAGAACTTTACATGAAAACAAATGTGTTTGAGTCAGTCAGTCATTACCAATTATCAATGTGCATCAGCAACCTTGTGAATATCCTTCATCTGGGAAGGACGTACAGTAACAAACTGTGTACACGGTACTTACCAACTACATAAAAGCTAAGGAAATATGGATGGTGTCCAAAATATTTTTGCGTGTGATCCATATTATGCCATGATAAAATCTACTCTTAGATCTGAGGTAAACACAATATAAGCAAGTTCCACATAAAAAATAAACAAATCTGCTGCATTCTTCCATGTTATCCTGAGAACGAACTTTGTTTTAAAATGAAAGTCAAGTAGCAGGCACCATTAAAACTGCCAATTTTCAGCGTCTGAACAAAAATCACCGGTCATAGCAAGCGTTCAATTACACAGAAGTGTAACTGATGCAACACAACCAAAACATTCAACATTTAGAACTACTTGAGAGTTTTAGCTTAGTTATTGTCTTTTGATGGAGAATGAGTATGTTTATGCGTTTAAAACAAAAACACCAAGTCTAAATGAAGGTACGCATTGTACCTTCTAAATGTCTAATATTCGTCCTCAGGATGTGAAAAATTGTGTAAAATTACTTGGTTGGGAATTCAGAGCAGTACCTGGGTCTACCTGTCCTGTCTGGGGGACTGAAAGATAAACGTCTGCAAGAAGAGAATGGAAAGAACTAGAGAAAGTCAGGAAAGAGGAATGAGGAATGGCAGTTAAAGCAGATAAGTAATCACAGTTTGTAGAGCTGAAAGAAAGAGTATAACCCATCTTAGACCGCAGACTGGAAAACTGAACTATTTAATCTGTTATTAGGCATGTGCCGATAATACTGTGATATTCAAAATACAGAATATGTTTATTATGGACAGTTCAAAATACTGTCACTATCGCTGTGTTTCATTCAAGAGGCAACAGTATTTTAACAGTGTTTGCACACTCCTCAGATAATCACGACCTACCGCAGCCTACAAGTAACAATCCTTCAGAATGCACATATCCTGTGTAAAAAAATATTGCAATTCTTACTGAGAAGAAAAGAAGGATAAGCTTCCTCAATCATGTTGCTAGTTCCTCGGAATTCGTTCCATTTGGCTTTACAAATGCAAACCAAGCACAAGCACTAAAGACATGGAACGTACCAGAATGCTGACTTGACACAGCACAACCTCAAGCTGCTTCATTCACTTTATTTACATTACTGTATAAAATGTTTCATCTATAGGTAATACCTTAAATTCACTGGTTCCTATTCAGTAATAACTGGGCAAAACTGTCCATCTATTAGTCCATTATTTAATAAGAAATTTCCTATAAAAGATATTTTTTGAGTACACTATATGGCCCGAGGTTTGAGGACACCAGACAATGTGTTTGTTAAAGATCCCAGTCCAGATTTCGTCTCCCTTTGCTGTTATAACCTCTACTATCCTGGGAAAACTTTGGCTGTGGCACTGTGGGATTTGCTCATTCAGCCAAAATAGCATTAATCAAGTCAGACACTGAACACAGTCAGCACTCCAGTTCATCAAAGGTGTTGTGGCATTGAGGTCAGAGTTTATTTGACTATGATATAAACCAGGGTACATGGTACAGGTGCATTGTCATGGTAAATTTTAATTGTCCCAAATAAAGGCTATGGGCATTACATTTTCAAAGACCCCTGGCTAAAGGTGTCTACTACTTCCCAATGAGACAGGCAAAGGTAAATATTTTTTTTCCTCAGCACTATATTTAAAAAAAAAAAGGTTGTGGAATTATTGTTACATCAAAAAAGTATGTCAGCACATGCCTCACATACCTAAACTTCAGAGGTTAATAAGAAATCGTCCAAATTTTTGAAATACGCAAACAGAGCTGCTTCATTTTATCCAATAATATTAGACATGGAATTTGAAAACATCTCAGCTAACATTTGCAAACATCTCAGCTAGCTTTAGTAATTTTTGAAACATCATAGTGGATAAATTTACCAAATATATATGACTACAATTTCGTTTTAAATCCATGATTTCGGTGCTAGCGGTCTAGGGTAGGTTGTCAAAAGAGAGAACAAGCAAGAAGACTTGATGTTTGTGACACAAGGGTGCCTAGAATGATTCAGACATTTACTCACATATTCACTCATTTGTAGTGTTAACAAAAAAAATAATAAATTTTTATTATTATTATTTTTTTTTTTATAAATTACGCTGGTTAATCAAATACATATTTGCACCCATGCAACTACTACACTGAAATCCAGTTCATTCATTTGTCGTGTTATCAACTGAAAACCACTCGGAAAAAAGGTCTGCCTTTGGAGCACAAACTCAGGACCTCGGACACACAGTGCATGGACATGCACACATATAGTGATTAGTATCTGGTCTTAGGTGTTACTACATCTATATAATTTAATCTGCTATTTTTTATTTCTACATTTGTGCATGTGAATAAGTGCAAAATAAAAAAAGTCTATCATAACTAGACAACTTATAAACACTACTACTTGCCTCTTGCAACAGTGACATATTCGTGTATATGGTATAATCCATTCTAGAAATAGATAAATCCTTTCTTGATTCAATGATATATAATGAAATACTTTATCTGCTTTGATGTGGATTTCTGAGCACTTCAGTAACCAGTGCAGTTAATGGACTGCACCAGCTACACTACAAACAGTAATAGCTACTCATTTGTATGACAGTGTCCATAAGCAAGGACTAGCTGATCATAGCATGAGTGATGCATCTGTGTAATCCATGGTGGGTACTGTACTGTAGTGCCAGAGTAACAACGATGATACAATTTTGCTGTGTGGGAATGCATGATTCTGACGCATGATGTGAAAAGAACTTTCTGGACAATCTGCACAATTGTATGCATTGCTTACATGATTCATGAACATGCAGATTTGTATAGTAGGTGTTCCTATTAAAGTGACCAGTGAGTGTATTTATAAATACACTGCACAAATGCAAATATCTAAAAATTCTTACTTGATTTTGCTACAATCAGATTTTCCTTAAGTTGCTTAGGTGCAAATAAACATCCCAATAAATCTTAAATAAATAAATAGATAGATAGATAGATAGATAGATAGATAGATAGATAGATAGATAGATAGATAGATAGATAGATAGATAGATAGATGTCAGATCTTTGTCACTAACGAACAGCAAATTATAGCACGAAAGCAAATGTGCCAATTATCCTGTATACCAAAACAATGAAATTTGGCTGCAATTTACATCTATGTTAAAAGAAAAACAAAGAACCAGAGATATTACCTGCCAGAGAATCTATAATGTAATCTGAATCATTCTAGCAACCAAGCAATGTCTTTGACTCACCATCAAATCTTGTCATCTTTACTGATATCACCCCCCACAACCTTCTACAAATTCCCTCTGTAGAAACAGGAAATCTAATGACGTGAATGTAATAGTCATTTTGGAGCTGTGTTCCATCTAGCTGAAACACTCAGTGAGAGAAGCAGCAGTAATCATGTGGGTGTCTGTGTGAAGTCAGAATTTGATTCCCACTGTGGACACTGTGAAGAACTCTGTTTTAGAGCATCGACTGCAATTTGCAGCTTGAGCTTTTGGTGTGGAGCACAGCATAGCAGGCCAGAGAGCCACAGACAGTCATCACAAAAGGGCATTCTGGGACATGCAGTCCACACACAGTCATGCCTGCACATTCCTAGGGTAGAGTTGCATAACTGCATGATTCTTACCTCAGACTTCTCAAGTTTGTTTTGGGAATCCACTTGTGTAATGATCTCGTTCATGTTGGTCTCGAGGACCATGCCACCCATCACCATCTCAGACAGGATGTTGTGTACCTGGGAAAATTTAAGCCAAATGATGAATATTTGTAGCTTGTGTAGACACAATTTGATCATTTTTAAACAAAAACTATATGGCCAGAAGTATATGGAGACCTGATCATCGCACCTATATGTGGGATTTTCCCATACTGTTGTCTACAATGTCTTTGTATGCTATAGCTTTACAATTTTCCTTTACTGGAGCTAAGAGGCAGTTCCAGCATGACAAATGCTCCTATGCACAAAGCGAGCTCCATGAAGACATGGTTTATCATGGTTGGCGTGGAAGAACTGAATCTTACTGAATCCCAGGCCTCCTCACCCAACCCTCCCATCAGTGCCTGACCTCACTATTACTTTTGTGGCAAAATGAGCACAAATCCCCACATCTGATGGCAGACATTCACATACTTCTGACCATAAAGTGTAAGATCAGTGGTCTGTCAATAGAAATGCTTCTTTATCATACATTACCTTGTCTACATGGAAAATGAGGTCAAGCTCACAGACATTCTCAAAACATTTGTCCAGCGTTTCCACAAACACCTGCGTGGTGACAAATAACACAATTGACTTCAGGGTTGAACCACATCACAACAACTATGAAATAAACTGCAGGACAAAAAAAAATTACCTGGATTAAGTCTAGAATGCCGAGTTCGCTCTCTGAGGAGTCCACACAGAATACAAAGTACAGTGTCGCATAGTGTCTGTAGATCAGCTTGTTGTCTGATCCGCCTATTAACCTGTGTGTATATAAGAGCATTCGTTATTTTATCATGTATCCAATACGCTATTCTTTCAAAAACTGTGTATGATTCTTACATTCCACCCTCAAGAAAATTGCAGACGTTCTCATCCCGCTTTGATACCAGGTGAAATGTTTCCCTGATGATCTGCTGCTCAGTGTCTTCACTCTGGATGAGAAAATGTAAACACTTGAATTAAGTTGGTATAACATTTCTCTTTTTCATATTGAAACAACAGATATGCTAAATTGCTTTCACTTAATGTGAACGCAACCCGGAACAAGTTTAAAGTCATGAATTTCTCTTATTGCAATTTTGTGACACAAAATCAAGCAAACATGAAAATATTCAGTGGAGTTTGCAGATGTGTTTCACAGATGTGGGCCAAGACATCACAATGTAGATTCAGCCAAAGCCTTCTTTAATTTAGAGGTTTAAAACCTTGTGCTTCAGTTGCATCAATTCAAGAGTTTTGGTTTAGTTTTAAGTTTTTAATTTATGACCACAACAATGACGGAAAAGAAAACTCCATGTAATCTTGAAGAGACAGACTAACACAGACTTAAAACATCATTCAGGTCCATATAAAAAATTAAATTAAAATGTGTTCCATATTTTTTTAAACTCCACAGAAATCCAGTAAAAATCACACAGTCACATCTACAGTATGCTGCTCATTTAAAAAGCAGAATCTACAAAGATATCATGCTTATTCAACCTGCAGCAGCATGACAAAACATTGTACAACATGAGGGAACAAATACACACAGAAACTGTTCTGGAAGATCACTATGAATGAAGAGAATCTGCAGCATGAGCACTTCTTTGGGTCTTTTGACATTTAAGCACCCTGTTCATGACTGGCTAAAACAATTAGCTTATCACCTTGTTAGAAGTGTAGAGCAGATTTTCTTTTCATGCTGTTATAATTGATTAGACAGCCCTGAATAGGAACTTGTTACAACCTGAGTGTGATCAGTAAATAACTGAGAGGGTGCATGGCTCAGGATTCTGGTAGCTCTTTAACGAGACTTATTCAATTCATTGTTAAACTTTTAATCTCACTATCAAAAAGCCAGAAAGCATGTGCTGTTGATCTTTCTGCTGGCAGTAGGAATAGCTGCTGAGGAGTCTTTAGGGCACTTTATACTCTTACACATCCTCCACTCTAAATGCACACTAGAGGGCACTTTTTCACATTTTACAGTTTGTTTGTTTTTTAACTTTGAGCTAGAAGGTATGGCTCTACCCCGACCCTGAATACCTCAGTACCTTCATGTGATGCTTATATTACACACCTGGTGTTACTCCAGGGTAAATGTATGAAATGTATGAAAGAGGTCAGTGAGTTGCTCGCAGCTGAACAGAAACTTTCCATGACCAAATATTTACTCAGCCATTAATCAGCCTGTTTGCTTTTAACACAACACACTCATAATAGAATTTGAGTTTTTCAATGAATGGCAGTCATTTTTGCTCAGGATTTAGATTATTGCAGCACACATGTGCTGTTATTCAAAATGGAGACTTGTCTTTTACTAGGAAAATCCCATCTGCTACAATCATTTGAGAATTATTAAATATACATAATGTACACAAAAGATTCCAAAGTGAGAACCATAAAAGTTTAATCGACTGAGATTACTTCTAGACAGTCAAACTGTCAGCTCAATCCAAGCAGGGAAGAGCAGAAGTAATCTGATCTGACAATGGCTTTGGCTCAATCAACATAAACACATGCAGCCTTCAGTGCTTTTATTCAGCCAGTTGATGGAGGGGTTTATATCTGAGTGTACACTTACCAGCCCCTTTTTAAAAACATAAGACTCGGTATCATTGTAAATTGTTAACAGCAAAATTGGAAATGTAAATGCAAAGAATTTGATGATGTGATTAATTACAGAGGAGGAAAACGGGTGTTGAGATAAAGAACTGCAGCAATAACGTCCTTATGGAATGTCCAAACCACCTGCTCTAATGTACTACAATAATAGCCTGCAGACAACACACACATGTATACACACACCCACACACCGAAAAGTAAGATTATGTATATGGGCTTGTAAGAAAAAAAAACTGGAGGGTAATGGGGGGTTGGGGGTGTTAGAAAGGCCCCTTGACTAGTAGTAACTCTGCACTCATTATATCTTGCTTAATCCAACTCTTTCGGTGCAAATCGAGGCAGGAATACTGAAATTTCACCTTTGACAAATAGCTCAGTCAGTCACCAAGCACTCAGAAGCGATTTCAATATTCAAGGATGCAATATTACAAGCTTCTTAACTTACAGAACTGATCTAACTAATATACAATAACCAGGAGCGACATAAATCAGTCATCAGGTAACACACGAGTCCTCACTGTAGTCATGTAAAATGAACCTCTAGCTTCACTACATGCTCTGATACATTTGGTCATTAAACAGCTAAAAATCGTCCACCTTCCCAGAAAGATACGATTTCACATCCAGATGACTAACACAGCTCTTTAAAATATGATCGTCTATATTGACTGCTGTCTGTTTCAAAAGATGATTGCTTAGTCCAGTGACTATGAAAACTAGCACAGAAAAAGGTCAGTATATTCTGACATATAGAGAACCAATTAGATTACAATAAGATGAAGTTTAAGATCCTGAAGGTTGTGATGAGAAAATACTGTACAAAATATCAGACACTCTGTATTCTGTAAGCAGAGTGACAGAGGCTTAGATCACATGCTTCAGGCAACGTGTGGAGAGTGACCAGCTTTTTTTACGAGCGTTAATCAGAATGCATACCAGTTAAAAGAAAAACATCAAAACATCAAGCAGCACTGATTGAAGAATGGAATCAGTGCCCATTTCTGTGCCCATATTTTCTGATCTCTTTCCTTCCTAAATTTCAGTGCATAATACTGCAAAACTACGCTTTGAGCTACGAGTTTGGATGTCTTAAACATTCATTTTAACCGAAGCTGTAAAAAAGGAATTTGTTCCTATTCTGCTGCCACCTCCACCAGCTTCACTGTGTGCCGAGCACATCTATATGAACTTCAACCGTGCAAATTTGCCAGTCTGTGAACTGTGGGTCAAAAGAAAACAAGGTGGAAATGCAGAAAATTTTATTTCATATGCATCACACACAATAAGACATCTCACCTTTCTTGTGTCCCACAACGTTCCCTCGTCACTCACAGTACATGTGTGTTGTGAAAACTAATGGTGTCATTATCAGCTAAAACACATGCACAGATTTCTTCACTTCCTGAACAAATGGGAATCGTGGCAGTTTCAGTGCAACAGACCTCAGAGCTCCTCCTCCAGAGTCTTGGGTTCAGTACTGCGCTGCTCATCCGGCGCCACATGACAAATTTCACCTATTGCTCAAGCCCTGTTCTGTTTCAGACTAAAGTGCCAGTGTGAAAGCACCCATAAGCTTTCACTGATAATCACATTAAAAATAATTATTTAGAATTATTTATTGTTTGTTCAACTGTAGGTTTAGTGGAGAACTGCAGAGCTTCGAGTGCCATTTGGTAAAAAAACACACAAAATGTTTCACTTTGTGTATACAGCTGTGTTGAGAAGCACTGTACAGTGTTAGCACATCAGTGATGTTATATTCAGATAGCCAGATAAGACGTTTTCTCTCATCCTATGGTGTGAGCCCTGCTGTGTCTAATACCAACCTTTACCATGTTCATTCTCAAAAACAATACGGATTTGAGTTACTTCAAAAAAACTATAATGTTATTTATCTTTTATTACATCAGCCTGTCGGATCACTTTGTACACTCCTATGTTCACCTCACCCACACTTTTCTTTTTTCCTTAGAATACTATTTGATCTCATCTGCAATGATGCGCATCAGCATTAGACGAATAAATAAAAGCTCAAAAAGATTACTTTAGCCAGGAATTTAAAAAAAAACCTAAAATTCTGGTCATTAAATCTACCTATTTAAAACATTTCTGCTTATGATAAATAAATAGGCACTTCAATAACAGATTTTATGATGATGATAATGATGATGGTGGTGTTCATTTATTTCTAGTTAATTCATTTGAAAAAAAAATTGTTCGTTCATTTGAAATCAAACATGCTGATTGGTTTGTAAACACACGTATGATGGTGTTTAGCCTGAAAAGTCTCACTGAATCACGTGTCAAACACAAGGCCGAGTCACGTGGTAACCCGAACCCACCACAGTGTAAGAGTATCTGCTCTCAGCATCACACATGATCAGAAAGATCACATAACACACATGTAACATGATCCTCTCTTAGTTAGGATTTCAGTAGCCCGTTTCAGCCATGACACTTTAATTGTCTTTTTCAATTACAATTTAATCGATTCATATCACGATACGTTCACTGCGCAAAAATCACTTAACGGTCAGGTTGTATTTTAGCTTATACAGCGACAGCAAAACAAAAGATGCAAACAGGTGTACAAACAAATGCTAGGCAAATTATTTGGTTAAAATATGCCAGCACGCGCACTTATTTTGACTAGCCAGTTAGCTCCAGTCGTTACTAATAGCAACAACAAGCTAGCACTTTTTAGCCTGTAAATAAAAATGACATGTTGTCGAAATAGCAGAAATGTACAGAACTAATTATTGCTCTGGGAGAAATGAGTACAGACTTTTCTCACAGCTCACCCGGGTTCGTTTAACTGGATGCTCAACTTAGCCTGGAGTTTGCTAGCTAGCGTTAATGAAACTCATACTTACGTAATGTTCATAAAATTTCGAAAGCCTGGGTTTCCCATGGTTGTTGAATATTAATATGGCTTTTATCATGATATTGTTTATTTAGTAATAAACTATACTGTCAAGTCGACGTCCTCAGGAACGGTCCGCTCTGGTGTTAGTTTACCTGAGTGAAACTCCAGCACAAGAGCCACTCGACTGAACAGAGGCTCAGCGGAAGTATACAATGATAATAGTGCGTGATGTGCAGGATACCGCGACCGCTTTACTCATATCCTAGCGCGGCGTCTCAAAAATAAAAGTCACTAATAATAGTTACGTGTGCAGGGTGCCATTTTAATAATAAAAAAAGAAAAACAGTTAATTTTTTTCATTCACTTATAATCAAACTACATTGACTCATTTATTCGTTTAATCTTAAGAAGGATTTTATTATGTACAGGGTTTATTATATACAGGAATAAACCCTTAATGTGGATGACTTTTAAACATACACACATTAACACCTAAATACAATCTGGAATCCACAGGAAACCCTTTGTGAGATCTGCAGGAACATGGGAACAATGTGCAAACACAGGACCTTTGATTTGTGAATCAGTAACACTTACTGTGCTATTATTATTATTATTATTATTATTATTATTATTATTATTATTATTATAGTACATTATAGTACTAGCAAATAGAGCCTCAACAAATAGTCAAAACGACAATTAAATTTAATGTGAAAAATTGTCACTGTAGATTTTTATATTCTGGCTTTTACACATGTCTAGCCCAATGACATTCAATTTAATTGTTCACAGCTCCACACAGCTAACTTACACCTCAGATGTTAAGACTGTTAGGACAATTATGACTACTAGGCCATTTTAAAATGATAGACTCTACATTTCAGTGGGTTTACCATTGCGTAATTACTAAACTTGACCTCATAAGGTAGCCTTCCACAAGCTGTTCACAATACAGTGGCAAAATATTGGCTCATGCCTCCTCACAACCTGGTGTAACCCAGCCTGGTTGGTGGACCCCCTTGCTCAGACATGCCTTTTCATTTCAGAACACAACTTTTCTGTGGGTCTGTTCTATTCTGATCAGGGCTTTGCAATAACATACTGAAATTGTGCACATCATAAAAAACAGCATTCTATTAAATATTTATAAAAGGTAATCACACTGTTTGATCAACGAGGTACCAATCTGTGCAACCCATAGGGTTAAAATATATAGAAAGCAGAAGGACACTTTATTAGTAGAGAGTCTGCACCATTACCAGGATCATCTGCACTTGTGAAGTGATCAATAGATTTTGAACACCACTGACACTATAACAGAATAGGTTACATACTTACACAATCATGTTATAACCATTAAAACTGATAAACAAGCTGATGAACACTGTGTCATTCTGCAACTGACCTTCTGCATGTTGTAGCTTTCATACATCTTCATCTTTGTCTTTTTTTTTCTTTTTCTTTACAGTTAGCATAACTTCATTTAAAATTTGCCTTTTCATTTGTATTTGTAGAATGTTCCTGCTGGTTATTATCACAAATATTTATATAAACCTGTAAGTAAAATTTAATTAGGTGTCATTATAAAAATCAGTTTGTTGCACTGCACACATTATTATCCTAAATTTTAACTCTTGCTAAGAGTCGTAATACTCTCATTATATGACCTTAAACCAGGTTAAACGGAATTTATTGGGTGTTAAGGATTAGGCCTTTAAAAAGAAAAACAGCCATTAAATAGGAAAAGTGTCACATCCTGAGATTCCTGAACAAATTACAGTTTATTTATTCCAAACCAGTCATCACACATTCTTCTGCCTTCCTTGCTGTCTTGTTTCACATTTATATTTAGCGCTTTACACAGAGGTGTGATGACATATGACATCTTTTAAAGTCCTCCATAAAAGAGGTGTAAATGGAAGAAAACTGTGTTTCTACATTTTTCCTCTGAACTACTGAAAGCTCAGAAACACTGCGATTAACAGAGCCACTTAAACGATATTATAACTGGTTCTCTGACAAAATATGTTGAATCTATTAGACGAGTAATCTTTTTCTAGCTAACAGACCTACCATCATGTTTCGGTGCAGTGGGAATAAACGTGAGATTGGACGGTGTAGGAATAGTAGTTACTATACTAAAAATGTGAGCAAATAAAGGCGCCTTTATTTGCTCACACTTTTAGTATAGTAGTTTCTTAACAACTCCTTTACAATGACTGCCTGTCAATGTCTGTAACCCAAAACAATCATCATGTTGGGTTTTATCCTGGGTTTCTACCCTGCTTGTTATTGGGCAGTTTGGCCTTGCATGTGCAAGTGGAATGTGGCTCAATTATATTCAGGTCAATAGATTGTTTTGGCCATTGCAGAACACTCCACTTCTTTGCCTTAAAAAAAAGCCTTGGGTTGCTTTCAAATTATGCTTCATAGAGAGACAGAGATGGTTTCAAAATCAAAGCGTCTGTTTGCTAATTCTTCTTTAAGCAGCAGAGTTTGTAGACTGTAATTAAGCAGAAATGTAGTCAGTGAGCTACGCAGCTTTTATTGTATTGTCCTCGAGCGTCCACGTGATGGAGCAAGAAAGCTGTTAGGAACCGACTCTTTGATTAAGAACCAAATCAGTTCACCACACCGTCGAGCTAGACATCGTTTGTACCCAAAAGCACAAAGCTTCTTTGTGTGGGTGAATTTTTAGAGTGACTTTGTTTCATATGTCATTTACACTTGCAAAAAACAAACTAAATGTTTTATTATTATTATTATTATTATTATTATTATTATTATTATTATTATTATTATTTTGGATGATTTTGTCGTCGGGTGAAGTCAATGCATTGTTTATTTGGCTGTATTGACTCAATGTTGTATTGAATTTATTTTATTTATTTATTTTTATTTTTCAACGCTGCATCTTGTTTAAAAACGTTTGTGCTTACTTCTACGTTTAAACCTCTACTTTTGTATATAAACTAGTCCTAAGGAAACATCATGTACCTTTTTTCTTTTATGGCTCATAAAGAAAAAGAATAAGAACATGTGGAACGATTATACCAAATGCACCAAAATGTGGTGATATTTATCTGGTGCTTTCTAAAAAGAAAGCATTTTGATCATTCTTTGGCCGTCTTCAATTAATTAGATATCTCGACACGTTTTCGTCCTGTTGACACCTTCATGGTAGTTTATTTTTGTGTTATTTTTTACGTTTTAAAAACCGACACCTACAAAACACCCCCATCTAACACAAAGTGGTACAGTCCAAGTTGCCCCCAACATCTATAAAACGTTAGACGAGCTCATTCAGTGCGTCTAACATGTCAGAGACAGAAACAGAGAGAATGGAGCACACTCAGATGGTAAAGCCAGAGACCCTGGATGATCTGATTAAAATTCTCCACCAGATTTTCGAAAGTGACAATGTCAATATTGAGGAGGTACAGAATATAATGGAGGCATATGAAAGTAAACCACAGGAATGGATGAAATTTGCAAAATTTGACCAGTACAGGTATTATTTGTTTGTTTGTTTGTTTTTCTTTGTTTTTTGTTTGTTTGTTTTTTGTTTATTATTGTTTTTATTTATTTATTATAATAATTATTATTCTTTTAGTATTTATTTATTTATTTGTAGTATTTGTAGTAGTATTAGTCAATCGGTTCTGTTTTTTTTTTAAATTAATTTAAGAAATAAACAAAGGTTGGGAATAGTTCTGAATACAACTATAATAATAAACTATTGCAGTATTGCACTATAGATATTTAGCCTACTGTTAAAGATCGATTTTTTTAAACGTTATGCCCTTTATTTGTTAAAATTTAGTGCATAGTTATCTTTGTTTCCCACGTTGGCCATGTTTGGGAAATGCTATTACACGGTGGCCTCAAGTTGCTGAGTGTTTTGAAAGGCTTATAAAGCTTGGCTGGTGAAGGGTGGGAAAGAGGCCACCAATCACAGGCCAGGGTCCGACACACACCCGTAAACTGCTACAGAAATAAAGCGCTGCTGTAGCATCTGTAATCTGAGGATCGTTATAGCACATTATACAGTAGAACTGTAGCATCTGTAATCTGAGGATCGTTATAGCACATTATAGAACTGTAGCATCTGTAATCTGAGGATCTCTATAGCATATTATAGAACTGTAGCATCTGTAATCTGAGGATCTTTATAGAACTGTAGCACACACACAAACAAATGTTTGAAACTTTCTTTTAAAACTATTCTGCAAATATATATTTAAACTGTGTTTGAAGTGATGGAATGGAAATTATACCCAGATAATTACAAAATATAACAAACTGAGCTGTTGTAATAGAACTAAATGTTAATTGAGGTATGTAGTTGCATCTGTAACTTCATGTTCTTAAGTGAAGCTCATATTGAAGCTCATAAGCTCACATAGTTGAGCTGCTTTATTTTGGGCCATAAAATGAAGGGGCTTTTTTTTTTTAGATTGTTCACAACTTCTCATTACAATCAGACCCAGTATGTGCTATCCACTATCATGAAATTCCACTCAGCTCAAGGTTTGATTATTATAATAACTGATTACTTTGATTCAAATTAGCAAATTTAAAGGTCATTAAGACAGGCTGATTGCTTTAAAAACAATTATGTGAACATTATGATACCATTTCGTTTCTGTTTAGGTATACCAGGAATCTCGTCGATGAAGGCAACGGCAAATTTAATCTTATGATTCTGTGTTGGGGTGAAGGGCATGGCAGGTAAGGAGTTACTGACAACATAAGTGTGAAATATTAATACACATGAGATGAGCTAAATTTGTGCAAAGGTATATCAGATTTCAGGCTATAATTGTCCTCTTGAACTCAAGCTACCATAAATACTCTGAGGAATGTTTGGTATATTTTGTGCTTACTGTTTGATTGATATTTTATTTTAACCTTAGCAAAATGGTACAGTATAAATGGTAAATTGCATCAATAATATAAAAGAAATAAAAACTTGAAGAGCAAATCCTCAAGTTTGAACGAACATAATAAACAATGGAAGGGTTAAAAGGGGTTAACTCTGTAGGTGTTCGTTCAGCTGTGCCGATGTTGCTGTGTGATATTAGACACATGTACACTGATAGTGGAGTTCAGCAGTCTTGGAATCTGTGTTGTGACGTCTTGAAAAGAAAAGGACACGCTGATAAGCATAATTCACGAGTCAGACTCCATTCTGGATCAGCAAGATTCACATGAATAATTTTTTTAAATGTTATAAAACTTAAGGATTATTTCAGGATTGTTTACACAGTACAGAAATGTCATGTGCTTTACTTATTAGCTTCATCAGTGTAACAATTACATGACAGTCACAAACAGCTGGAACCAAATTCCTTGTGTGTGTCAACACACTTGGCCAATAAACCTGATTCTGATTATAAATTCCGATTATCCTGTTTTACAGTACAGCTAAGTATTAATTCAGCATTTATATGGAGCTTATTTAAGTTTAGTTGCAGTTAATAGTGAAGTTTTTTTAGGTAGGAGAGTATTTGTAACAGAAGATTTCTTGATTATTTGTGAGTGTGACTTTCCTCTGTGCCACTTGCAGTAGTATCCATGACCATGCAGACTCACACTGCTTCCTGAAGCTTCTACGGGGCCAGCTGAAGGAGACTCTGTTCGAATGGCCTGATTGTAAATCACATGGTGACATGCTCCAAAAATCTCAGCGCATCTTGCAGGAAAACCAGTGTGCTTATATTAATGGTAAGCTTGTCATTAGAAGATCATCAAAATTAATTAGTGATCATTTTTTGAGCATCATATACTTTCTTAATCATGTATTAACCTCTGGTTAATAATCTATTAACACTGATTACAGAAGATTTGAGATAATAAAAAAAATACTGAAGAAAGGTCACAGGGTGGATACTTTTTGCAAATCCTTTTAATTTCTGCTAAATTCCTTTGCTTCCGTTCCTACTTGTATGTGCTAGAAGGGTGTGAGAGGGGTCTTGATAACATTGCAATGGTGAGAATATAAATAGGATGTTTTACAGTAAAGGTTCAGACTGATGAAACATAACATTGTGCAAGCGTTTTGGCTTGACTTGTACAGTAACAGCGGGAATGTCTATGTGTTGCAGATTCCATTGGCCTGCACCGGGTAGAAAACGTCAGTCACACGGAATGTGCAGCCAGCTTGCACTTGTACAGTCCTCCTTTCCAGCAATGCCAGACGTTTGACCAGAGAACGGGACATAAGAACACAGTCAAAATGACATTCTGGAGTAAATTTGGCAAGAGGACACCATTTGTAAGTCTAAATGTTGCAAATGTCTTGAAAAAAAAATCCGAAAAATCCAGCTAGATGAGACAGAACCTTGATTCACCGTTAAAGATGAAAGGAATAAGAAATGAGAGGTGTATCTTTGTGTGACAGTGATTTTATCAGAACAGGGTGTTCTTGATGATAATAACAGACAATTCGTTCATCACACAATGTAGTTTGTGAATAAGCTTTGGTTGGTAATCATACAAAGCACAAAGCCATTCTGTAGACATAACAATATCTAAGATCTAAGATTTTTTTTTCTTTTTTAATGTAATAATTTTGATGCATTCACGTAGACGTATATCAAGGATTTTACAATGTCCTCAAATGTGGCTCAGATTTTAGAATGAAAACGATCCATTTTAATGTACAGAATATTACACAGATTTACCCCCAGATTTAAATGAGTTAGAGTATTAAACTCTTCAGTGCTATGATTACAGGATTGGAGAGGCCTGTTTTTCTGTTTTAAAAGCGTTTAAGAAAGAGATAGCACTTTGTACAGGTACAGAATCTAATCTAATATGTTATTAAACAATAAAAGTAAAAGCTTTGCTGCTATCAGTGCTAGGAAGTCAAAATTTATATTTTACAGTAGATAAAGACAAGGCAGTTCTTTCCTGATTGAGCAGTCGGTGGAAGTGCTATTGTTGTTTTTATCGCCTCATGAAGCTTATCAAGTTATACAGTACATCCACTGATCATTAATTGTTGTTTTATTTATATACCTGTCTAGAACTTTCTAATTACCAGCAATATATTTTAAAGCTTTCCAGTGTAGAAAGTTAAATGAATCAAAGAGTTATCAATTTATGTGTAAGGTTTTCTGATTTTTTTTCATTGAAGTATCTGATTTGCATCCTTGTTTACTGCAGACACACATTTTCATTAGTGGGATTTAATCAGGATCTTCTAGTCAATTGCTGGCATGAAAGACTGTAATTATTTTTTCCTGTCCTATTTTTCATTCACGCAAACTTTCAAATAAGTATTACAAATACATAAAATATATTTATGAAATTTGCAATTTTGACAAGTGTGTTTTAACAAGTGACACGGTATTTTGCATATTCAGCAATTTATTAATATTCAGATAATAGAATAAAATAAGTGTGTTCTTTAGACAAATATTTTCTTAGTAACATGTGCAAGCTTGCCCTCAGAGATCTAGCAACATCAGAAGGGAGGGGGGTTTAGTTGGGGCAACAGGGGATCTGTTTCAGCTTTGGCAAATACAATGGACTTATCTGCTGTTCAGGAGTTACATAAGCTCACCTTGACCAAAATGCTGTCTGGCCAAGCACATTGCACCATCAGTCCCGTGATAAGATAAGATAATGATGAGAAGGGATGAAAACACTGCTTACTTCACCACAACTTGTTGGCTTGTTGGTTTTAACAGAATGTGACCTTATGTATTATGTATTGACTTTGTATTTACCTTTTTTTCCTCTTATTTCACAGGAAACTACCATCTCACAAGAAAATAACTGAGAATGGGGAAAACTTTACATCCACAAATTCAGGCCTGGTTAAAACAACAATGTTGACATCATTATTTTTATGAAATACAAAAATATTGATTTGATACGTTTCACTAAATTTGCAAAAGACATTTTTTGATAGGGACTCAGTAATTAAAGAGGATTGGTCTTGACCCAGTGTATGCTTGATGCTGAGCACATTATAAGGGGCCTGAATAGAAGATCTGTTCTTTGTTCACTTGGTTTGAGAAAGGTCCTAACAGCATTCCTAAGCATCTGTGACCTGTCTAATCACACTTTTGTACTGTTACTGGGCCTGAAATTCTCTTGCCTAAACATATAATTTATAAGAAGCTATTTTGATTATTTTTTTTTTTAATTGTGGTCACAAAACCGTAATTAACTAAAAAGTCCACTCATGAAATGTAATGAAATGAAATACCTTTATGTAAAATGGAGCACTTTCTTTTATTGATGTGTTAATTTCAATGTAAACTAGCATGGTTTATCACCACCACATTGTAACATAACACCTTATGTAGTCTAAAGACTTATTTTTTATACAATTCATTGTCAGTAAATTAAATATGGAATATTTGATGTTAGGACGAACAAAGAGGATAGTAATTGTGTTTAGTATCTTAAGCCTAGATGTTTTATTTAAAATTGAACTTAAGTCTTATATAGCAATGATTTTTAGATAAAAATAGAAGAAGAATTTAGTTGCACAGTGAATGAGACTTGTTTTTCGAGCTATAACTGTCGAGGTATTTATAGCTTTGAACAGCTTTTTCTAGCATGGCTGTTTAATTCATCAGCCAGCCATTAGGATTATGATGATGATGAAAAAGCTTTGCAATAACTGTACAACATTAAATGATATTTCTGCATTGTTTCCAATTATCGTTGTCTGTCCTGTATAATAAAATTGTTTGTCACTCTTTGGTGCTAATAACCTGATTTGAAGTCAGTATATATTTTTTGTTTTATTTTGACAGAAACAATTATTTTGGTTATGTATGTGTAATTACAAACAAATTGTACAGTTGTCTCTGTGCACTTTGGATGGGTTAAATGCAGAGAACAAATTCTGAGTATGGGTCACCATACTTAGCCGCATGTCACGTCACTCACTCACTCATATACAAATATAAAGTTATATATAGCTATAAAAAGCATCCAGGAAGTAAATGATGTGCATTTCAATGATATATATATAAATTGTAAGTCCTACAGTGAAGTAAGGAAGGTTTAAAAACAGTGCAAGCAAAGTGATATTTGAAATAATATGTATTCAGAGATTACAAGAAAGGAGATATCTTTCATTCTGGTGGTCCAAAAGCCAACCTTGTCTTGGTTTTATCAATATATAGTTGATTGTATTTTCCAGGAGATATAAGAACAACTACTGTTGCACTCCTGGGAATGGATAATGAAAACCGATCCTCTGATCCTTATAGCATGGCTGTGTTAATAAACTGAACATCTGGACAGATTGCATGCTTGTCTTTACAAGTCCTGTGTACTACACTGCAATTATCTTGCAGGAAGCTCATTGAATTCATGTTGGGCTTTAAACATCTAAACATCTGTACATTTTGAGTAGCTATTGATTGGTTCCACCTACTTTAGCTTCTGAAGTACTTGGCTTGCAGTTTGCACTTTGTTGAAACGTCTTGAAATGTCTAGGTTTTCCTCACAGTGCTGCAGGACACTGAATCTGGTTAGATCCTCCTGACAGAAGATGAATCATTTTGAAGATGATGGAAGTGTCACATGACATCATTCTGTATGATCAAAAATATTGGACTGACTCCATCAATGTTATTGTGTCTGTGCTTAATTAAGATTAATTTCAACTGATCATTTCAACAATTAACTGCCCTAATACACTAAACAAAGTACAATATATCAGTAAGAACCAGGCTGTATAGTAGGTATGTTCGATAGCTAGCTGTATTAGACGACCAGTGAGCTTGTCTTGGCAGCATTACTCACATTAGCAAAAGTCATTGACCTCCACCTGATGAAACATTTTATACAGTATATTTAAATTAAATGTATTTCATTTTATTAAAAGTCAAAACTGAAATATGTAATATAGCTAAATATTCATGCCTTTGGCTATCCATCCTGCTGGTCCAGCGGCAGGATCCCACGCACTCATTGCTGTGGCCTGGGTTTGAGTCCTGCACAGGGAGCTAACCCAGCTACTGTAGTTAACTCTCTCTCTATTCTTTTCTATTAATTGGACATGATTTAAAAAAGTATAATGTCTCAGATTCCACAGTGCATGTCAGACTAGAAAACAAGCCATGATATCCAAGGAGCCATGCAATAATTGCTGAAACAATGTGGGCAGCATTACTGTAAAAGTGTAAGACATTGGACCCACCAAGACTCTTCCTATGTCTGGCTGTCGGCAAAATTCTGACAAGAAGGGTCTTGTTTAGGAAGGTAACCAAAAGCCCTCTGCTGAGCCTTCTTCTAAAAAAATCTAAAATACTCTGGGCTTATTCTCTTATTGTGAAATGACTAAACAAAAGTTATAATTAATTAAATGATCTCTTTAGACTTATATTCAAGCAATACATCTTAGAAAAAAAGGGCACGCACATCAATTGGCTAATACCATTCCTGCAGTGAACAACAATGGGAAAGATTAAAGCTGCCTGGAGAAAGACTTTTTGAGAGTGCACACAAATTCAAACTGAGACAAAGGTTTACTTTTTCAGCACAACAACAACAACCTGAAGCATACAACCAAGCCAAGTGTATAAAGTTGGAGGCTGACTCACAAATACCAGTACTTTAATACTTTTTTTTTAATGTACACAATAAAGTGTCGAAACTGAAAGTGTGTGAATGCTTTTCAAAGTTACTGTATATAGGATGGGACTCGAGCACCTCCTTCTACTGAGGCAGCAGGTGAAGCAGAGAAAACTGGTTGGTTGAACTTCTGAATCCTATTGTGAAATTTAATTAATAAGTAATAATTATTAAGTAATATACTCTCTAACCACTATGCCGTACACTCTGTTCTGTAATAATGTATGACTGCTCCTTGACCTCTGATTCATCAGTATTGAAGGCAAGATCTTCATCACAAGTGTTCTGACAGCCAGAAAGCTAACTATGCGTAAATATGTGTCATAGAGGGTATGATGTACAAATGCTCTCTGACTCCATCGTTTCAAAAATCCTAAATTGTTTGCACTTGGATGGAAGTATGAGAGAAACTGCATAAAGCCAAGTGTGCCAAGCTTGTTGAGGCTGGCTCACAAAGATAGATGTCACCAAAATTAGTAGTATTTTTTTCCCCCATTAACAGTCCAGACATGAAAACACACCTCCACACAAGTCTGATGAAATTTCTTTGCTACCGAAGAGACCTACAGTACTTTTAATATATTCTGAATATTTCACCATCATCGATCATCCAATCAACTCTTCCTATGTAGTGGGATTTCTTCTGCCACACCTATACAGCTCCAAATATTACGTTGATTTTTAAATGTCTCCTTTCAGCACCTGGTACAGAGATTTCAGCCTTGGACATGATAACTTTTTGTAAATACACTTTGTCTTAGATCCTACAGTGACTTTAACTTGATTCTGGACAAAGTGAACAGTGACAAACAAAAACATGATAAATTGGAGGTTGTGTTTGATGCCACATTACTATTACAACGGTGGATAAAATCCAAAGTTGCATAAGGGACAAAACGTGCTGGCTTGCAATTAATAAATATTTTACTAGCTAAGTCAATATTCCCAAGAACCTTGATCCGGTTTGGACTGAACATTCATTCACATATGAAACTATGTCACATTGTTAGATGTTATTTATTCCTCAAAAGTGCAAGGAATTGTAGAAGAATTCTAACATTATACAGTACAACAGAAAAGGTTGCACAATTGAACACATTTTAACAACCAGAGCTCTTAATTCTGAGATCTTTCAGGAGATTTGTTCATTTGTTTAAAGCATCTGTAACTGTTCTTATTTATCCTGCACGTAATGCATTCTTAAACTCACCCATAGTACACCGACATCTTATTAAATGACATATAACTCCATTTGTATGCGTAATTGATGGTGATAGTGTATCTTTTAGATTATCGTATCTAGTAATCTTATAATCTTTTTCTAGAGAGAAAACAATGCTGCTGCAATACACAGTGTACTTTCTACTGTGCTTTATCACATTTTAACACCAGTTGTAAAAATACCCATAAAACATAATTGCTATGTTTATCTACCAAGTCTTTTCATGTCGAGTTCTGAAAGAACTTGGGCTTGGTAAGTAATTTTTTTTTCTCAAGATGGAAGCGATGCTCATATTGCTTTTCCTCTTTTTAACAACAAATTCTGAATAAAAAGGGGGAAAAAATAATAAAGTACGCTTACTGTCGGTTGTACCATTTTTGTGGACTGAATGAGTAAGTTAGTTACTCAATATGTCATGCTAATGAGCAGAACACAGCATTCTGAAACCAGGACATCTGTGCAGAAAAGAAATATAAAATATATGTAATGTAGTATTGTATGTAGTAATGATTACTGTATAGCTCTAATGTATTTGATTGGCCAGGAGGAAGGAATTATTGTTAGAATCAGTTCAAGACTAAATCATGCTCTGTCCAAAATCCACAAACGTGTAATCAAACAGTACATGTGACTGAGTTTGTACAAACACAACCCCTATGATGTGAGTTTTAGACTAGAGCCAATAATAAAAGACACAACTAGCTGAGTTTTTAAACACAGCAAAGATTCAGATTTTTAAAATGTCAAATTGTATGGTTTAGAATTTTCCAGGTTCAAAATTATAAGGACAAATAAGCAAATCTGAATCATTTGCATTTGACAACCTAGAATGTTGCATTAACCTGCAGTTAATGATCACATGGTGTAAAACAAATCAGTATAATATATACAATTCCTATTACCAGTGCTTGGTTATTTACCCTTCCTATTGCATTAACATAAAGTAAAATAACATTTTGCACTAAAAACTATTAGTTTTCGAAGAGAAATATAAGTTTATTTAGAACAGATATAAATTATTCAGTTATTTTTCATTTTTCAACTTCTCATTTTCCTCTCACAGAATCTTTTTAGTATTTATTAACCACACACACTTCTAGAATTTCTTGTTATTTGTGCTGTGTAAAATTACTAGAAATTGTAACATTCTTTTTGTGACTTACACAAAACAGTCTAAAGAAACATGACTAAATCATTAATACTTATCATATAATACACATATTGTAATGTTAAGGTTATTTGGTCATTGTGTTCAAAGTGTTCTTGTACCTTAGTTGAATTTATGTGGTTGTGGTTGTGGTGTTTTGATAGTTGTGGTGCATGTTGTCCATGAAATGAACCGATGAGCTGTATGTTTGTATAGAGAGATAGAGCTTTGAACTAGTGAACTTAGTAGTGATTAATGCTCATAGGCAGTTTTCTTTAGAAATGTCATATTTAGTCATTATACAGAACCTAGTTCATCTGAAGGTTTCTTCCCCATATTTTCCTAAAGAGTCATCTAATAATGCTGTACAAATAAACCTGAATTAAAAAGTACTCTATTAATTTGTGTTTTTTGTCATGCACTAAGTGAAAATTCACTGTTCACTGCTACTCAGATAACTGCTTTCGATTTGAAATTTAGGATTCCTTCCATTTGGTTTAAAACTTGTGATCAGTTTTTGACATGTAAACTTTTGCAAACTTGTCTGAAGTAATACTAAGTATTGCTGTAAAATGGGTTAAAATATTTTGTCAAAACAATAAAAATGATAGATTTATGGGAAACGTATTTAATTTCAAAAAATCCTTTAGTTTTTCAGAACTCTAATCTCCTGTAAGTATTGGAACTACAAGGCAATTTCTTTTCACTTTTGCTGTACACTTAAGACATTTGTGTTTGAGACCAAAGATGTAATGATATTGATAATGAGCTTTCTTCATCTAGTTATGTACACATGTCAAATGATCAGAAGTATTGGAACATTGGATTGACAGGTGTTTCTTGTTCCCCAGGTGTGTCCTGTTACACTGAAGATTTACACTTAGAATGTCTACTCTTTGTATAAGTCTGGGTTTCACCTGTGAAGACTACATTTGTTGTATACACTGGTGTATTATCAACCAGATGTCAAACAGTTTAGCCAAGGACAAAAACAGCAGCTAATGACAGAAACATTGTGATAGCTGTAAATAAACAAAAACAACATCACCAATAACCTCCACAGAGTGAATGTATCAAAATCCAATGTTTATAGAAGACCTTTAGAAGGAAAATTGGAATGTTTAAGACTGATCAACTTAATTACAAGTCCTTAAACAAACTGAGCAGCATTTCACCTCCAGGAGAGGAGACTGAACGACGAAACCCAATGAAACAAACAACTGAAAGAAGCTGTGGTACAAGCCTGAGCAGAAGAAGCATGCAATCGTTTGATGGTGTCAGTGGGTCACTGTTTTGATGCTGTTATTGCAAGCAGTGTATATGCAGCCAAATATTAAGTGTTGTTTACATAAATCCATTTTATGTGTTCCACTTTTTCACATAAATATTACATGGTCTGCCTATAAAGGTGTCATGTTCTTTTTTGTGTTGTTGAAATTCAAATCTTATTCATATTTTGGTCAATTAGCCTTACCATTGTATATATCGTAAAATCGATCAAAAATAGATTATGTGATTGGTCTTTCACAGGCCACAACACATTTAAAACGTTGATATTCGCTTGTGGACACATTAAGTTACAGTTTAGCTGCTGAGAACTGGTTTGGGTGGGGAGTAATGAGTTGTGATACTCTAGTATATTTCACTTCCTAATCGGGGTCGGCACAGCTGATCATTTTGTCCTCATATTCTGATTTGGCACAGGGTTAGAGCTTCAAAGGAGAGCTTCCTGAATCATCCCTCCTGTTTTGTCTTCAGTGGGTGGGGCTATGGTAATGAACTGGGATTGGGACCGTCACTCTTCAGTGGGTGGGGCTATGTTAATAAACTGGGATTGGGACCGTCACTCTTCAGTAGGTGGGGCTATGTTAATAAACTGGGATTGGGACCGTCACTCTTCAGTAGGTGGGGCTATGGTAATGAACTGGGATTGGGACCGTCACTCTTCAGACCAAAAAGAGATATGCTAAATTTTTTATGCTAAAGATTTGCTAAAAAGAGATATGAAAGAAAGAAAACGTAAGAAAATGATATTTTGTTGTGAGGCTATGGTAATGAACAGGGATTGGGACCATCACTCTTCAGTGTGTGGGGCTATGGTAATGAGCGAGAGGGATCCAGCCACTAGACTTTCAGAGGGACTTATAAACTAAATAATTCTATAGCTCTTCTGCCATCTAGTGGTAATTAAAATAGGTTTACAATTATTATTACAGCAAATTTTATATGTACAATATTCTGGTCAGAAAAGGAGCATATTGCATGCTTATTTTTGCTCTCCTGTTATTTGACCATAGATTTTTAATAATAAAATAAAGATAATTAATATAACACTACCACCACCACTGCTACTTCTAGTATACTACTAATACTACTATTAATAATAATCAGAATCAGAATCAAGTTTATAGGCTAAATGTGTTGACACTCACAAGGAATCTGGATCCATCTGTTTGTGACTCTCAAAAGTAAAGACATAAATAACACTATACTATACATTTAGCCTGGACTATACAAGAAAAGACAAAACAGACTATACAAGAAAATAGAGACGATGTGAGACAATATAGACAGTACCAGTATTAAATAGGAATACAGAATATATATAAAGTGTGAGAGTGCATGGTAGTGCAAATAACAGTATTGTGCAATATTATGCTTTTGTACATTATGCAGCAGCAGTGTGTGTAACATATACGGATGATGTGATGACTGACAGTTCTGTTCAGTTTTTGCGGCTCCAAGCCAGATGGTGATGGATGTGCACAGGACAGATTCAATGACTGCAGTGTAGAACAGCATCAACAGCTCCTGTGGCAGACCATACTTCCTTAATTGACAGAAAGTACATCCTCTGCTGGGCCTTTTTGATAATGGAGTTTATGTTGCACTACCATTTCAGGTCTTGGGAAAATGGTAGTGCCCAGAAAGTTGAAGGTCTCCACAGATGACACAGGGCTATTGGATATTGTGAGGGGGAGTATTGAGGGGTCTTTCCTAAAGTCCACTATCATCTCCACAGTTTAGAGGGTAGTTGTAGTAATTGTAGTAGTAATAGTAGTTGTAATAGTATTAGTAATAATAGTAGTAATAGTAATAGTATTAGTAGTAATAGTAGTAGTAATAGTTTTAGTAATAGTAGTAGTAACAGTAGTAATAGTTTTAGTAATAGTAGTAGTAATGGCAGTAATGAAGATAACTGCAATGTTTTTAAAGGAATAAAATAATATTAAAGTTATCTCAACATTTCAGGCAACGTTCTACAATATAACATTATCTAGTAATACTTCCAAACTGTTCATTTGGTCTGGTCGGATAGTTTTTATAACGCCACACCAGTGGGTGGCGGTAAACATTTGCGGGTAACACGAACTTCCGTTTACGTGGGAATGCGTTAATTCCCACGCGTTTTGGCGCAGCAAGCCTGCTAGTCGGTTTGTCCGAATACGGGTAGCGATAAAATTACACCTTAGATTCAGACGTGGACTAGTTACGTACACGTCACTACGTACGTACGTGCTATGTCATCGCCGCCGGTGCACTTCCTTCATCCGGGTAGAATATTTGTTGGTGAGTTAAGAAGCTTCATTGCTAAAAAGAGGTATGAAAGAAAGAAAACATAAGAAAATGATATTTTGTTGTCCTTTTTAAGACTTAAGTAAGATTAGAACGCAAATGTTCGGTATATAAACTTGTCAGTCACCAATATACCGGGTTTTATGAGTCGGTTTAGCCGACGTCAGCTGAGGATTAGCTTAGCCACAGTGGGCTTGTGTATAAAACGCTAGCTAGGTTTATACAAAAGGGGCTTGTAACAAACTCGCCACTCAACTCGATTTTGTTTATACTAAAAAATACTAATGTGGTGTCTTTATGTTCTAGTTGTAGGTGCATCTGTGTGTCTTCTGAGACCTCATCGCTCGGAAGTTAGCCATGATGCTCGGTGGCCGTTGGCTCAGTGTCCGTATGTTGCTGCAGATGTTGTGTGCACAGCTGCTGTGGGGTCGTGTGTGGGGCTCCGAGCTCACGTTTGAGCTTCTAGATAACGCCAAGCAATGTTTCTACGAGGACATCACCATCGGGACTAAGTGCACCCTGGAGTTTCAGGTAAACCGAATGGCTTCCTTCATAATTGCATTATATAAAAAGTTTGCTTCACCGCCTTAATCCATCCAATTATCGATGTTATGAGCCCATAATTTTGATAGATCATCAATACCAATACAGCTGACGTCTTAGTTATTATTGGGAATAATAACATTTAAGAGATGCTATATAATAAAAGCAAACAGCCTTCAAATAGATAAGACGTGTCATTCTTAAAGTACACAGTACATTCATAAGACATGTCATTCTTAAAGTACACAGCACTCTTTGAATTATATGGTCTCACATGTACGAATACTAACAATCAGAACAGCACAGTCATAGAGCATTAACTATAGGATTATTCCAGTAAATTGGTGTTTGTGTTAAGTTTATCATTGTTTTCTGCAGATTCTAGCAGTACTGTAGCAAAGAATTAAAAGTAAACCTAGATGAAACTTTCACAAGCTTTCAATCTGATTCCTTACAGGTTGTAGCCTGGAGATTGAGTGAGAATCAGTGAGCGTTATGCTTGTGTGAGAGTTCATTGTTTTTACATAATCTGTGGTGTTCAGTATTATATTATTATGTTGCCAGACCTGATAGAAGATCCTTAATTAATCCCCTGCAAGGGAAATTCAGGTTGACACAGCAGCGAAAGTAAGAGGAATGACATCAAAGAAACCCTATACATCAAATGAATGTCAGAAGAGAATAAAAAAGTAACTCAAGATATAAAAAGTAATAGAAACAAAAAAAAATACAATATTTATACATACAGTGGTGTGAAAAAGTTTGCCCCCTTTTGTCTCACACTAATGTTTCAGATCATCAAACAAATTTAAATATAAGTCAGAGATAATAAAATTAAACACAACATGCAGTTTTTAAATGAAGGGTTTTATTATTAAGGGACAACTAACTGCAAACCCACAAACGGCACTGTGTGAAAAAGTGTTTGCCCCCTGTTAAAACTTAACTGTAGTTTCACACCTGAGTTCAATTTCTCTAGCCACACCCAGGCCTGATTACTGCCACACCTGTTCACAATCAACAAATCACTTAAATAAGACCTGACTGACAAAATGAAGTAGACCAAAAGATCCTCAAAAGCTACACATCATGCCCAGATCCAAAGAAATTCAGAAACAAACGAGAGATCTCAATTACTTTCTATCAGTCTGGAAAAGGTTATAAAGCCTATTCTAAAGTTTTGGGACTCCAGTGAACCACAGTGAGAGCCATTATCCACAAATGGAGAAAACATGGAACAGTGGCGAACCTTCACAGGTGTGTCCAGCTGACCAAAATTACCCCAAGGGCGCACCGACGACTCATCCAAGATGTCACAAAAGACCCCCACAACAACATCCAAAGAACTGCAGGCAAGGTCAGTTAAGTGTTCATGACTCCACCATAAGATGGATGGCAGAGTTCCGAGACTTTTTCTGAAATGCAAGTAACATTGCATTTCAGAAAAAGAACATCATACCAACAGTAAAGTATGGTGGTGGTAGTGTGATGGTTTGGGGCTGTTTTACTGCTTCAGGACCTGGAAGACTTGCTATGATAAATAGAACCATGAATTCTTCTGTCTACCAAAAAAGCCTGAAGGACAATGTGCGGCCATCTGTTCATGACCTCAAGCTGAAGCAAACTTCAAGGTTCTACGGCAAGACAATGATCCAAAACACACCAGCAAGTCCACCTCTGAATGGCTGAAGAAAAACAAAATGGAGACTTTGGAGTGGCCTAGTCAAAGTCCTGACCTGAATCTTATTGAGATGCTGTGGCATGACCTTAAAAAAGCAGTTTATGGTTTTTTAAAACCCTCCAATGTGGCTGAATTACAACAATTTTGCAAAGATTAGTGGCCCAAAATTCCTTCCCACTGCTGTAACAGACTTATTGCAAGTTATAGCAAATGCTTGATTGCAGTTCTTGCTTCTAAGGAGCGGTCCAACCAGTTATTAGGTTTAGGGGGCAAACACTTTTTCACGCAGGGCCATGTAGCTTTGAATTTTGTTTTCCCTTAATAAAAACCTTAATTTAAAAACTGCATGTTGTTTACTTGTTATCTTTGACTAATATTTAAATTTGTTTGATTATCTGAAATATTAAAGTGTGACAAACATGCAAAAAACTAAAAAATCAGGAAGGGGCAAAGACTTTTTTTTTTTTTAATATTCATACACAAGTGTATCAGCCCTTTTTTTTTCTTTTTTTTTCTTCACATTTTTAAGGCATGCATGAGGTTAAAAAATGCAACATATTTTGAGCTAACTATTATTCTGTTTGAGATGGCAGCCATGAAATATTACAATAGCTTTTATCTGCTTTATTTGTACCTATGTATGTTTAAACCCTATTTCTGTTAACCTATATAAAACATATGCTTTGTGAGGTATTAAGTGGAAAGTTTTTTTTTTTTTTAATGGTTCATCATAATGATTTGAATTGATCATAATTTTTGTCCCAGACACCAAATACAGATTTTTTTGGTTAATGCAGCGCACAATATCCTCTATCACTAGCCCGCTCTTGTTATATATGGCATGTATTCGATTCAAGACACGTATCTTTTTCCATACATAGTTATATGCAGTATGTAACTTGCAGTGAAATGAAAAGCCAGCCTGCCCCACATTATACTGAGCATATACATAACTAATAAATGGAAGATTTGTTTGGAATGTGCAAAAAGAGTATTGCGTGTCGTAACTAAAAAGTTAGATCAACCAGTATAATGTATGAATAAACAATTTTATAGTGGCCTTGCAAGATTCTAAAATTTGCACAAAATCAATGACCTCACAATTATGCTGCAGGGCATGAACATTAGAATCTGGTTAAACCTGCAGTTTATCCTGTATTGTGCTGGGCCACGTCACACAGTGAAAGTGTGACCACTCAAGGCATTTTTTTTCAGCTTGCACACTGTTGTTAAAGCAACAACTTAAAATATCATCATAGACGATACATATCACTCAGCCCTACCAGCCACAATAACAACCCTCATAACTCAGGGTTGGATTTTGACTTTAGATGATGCAGTCAGTGATTTAGATACTGACTGGTAAAGACTGGGAACTGAATGGATCATTCATAGACCACGAGTCATTACAGATTCGTACCCATCTCAAACTGTTTGAAAATGGTCAGTGTAAAATGATAACGTTTTGTCTAAACCTTGAGTTTATCTATTCCCTTCCTTGAAACAGATCAATCACCACTTTAAAAACTCTGCTTCTGTATGGGTGCACAATTTTTATTTTTTTTTTTTTTTAAACTCCGTTCGCCTTTTCCCTGTTTGGGGTCGCTATGGTGGATTGCGAAGTCTGCTTAGATTTTGGCGCAGGTTTTATGCTGGGTGCCTTTCCTGATGCCAATTTTTCCACGTAAACTCTTCAGTGGCTGGGTTAGCACCCTGCCCAGGAATGGAACCCAGCCCTCAGCAATGAGAGTGCGGGATCCTGCCGCTGGACCACCAGAAGGCGCGCACACCTATATAATGTAAAGAAAAAATCTATATATAAATTTTCCTGAAGGCCGTATAGTGTATGTATGTGTACAGTGTGTGTATATATATATATATATATCACTTGCATATTCACTCTGGTTCTGAAAACTTTCTTTCATTCCTTAACAGGGTCATGCTTATGATGCTGATATTTATTTGTATATTAGCAGTAACAATCACAAGGGACTGAACGAACAGTTGTGCTATGTCGGCTATTTGAGTAGTAAGAAATGTCATTTTTTTCGAGTTTAGAATTTGCTGTTTGAAGTTTTGTGCATACATGCATACATAGGCCTATTTCTGCAAATAAGCAAAATTAAAGGTAAAATTTGCAGTATAAGTGACCCCATTCCTTGGTGACTAGATGTAGGTCTAGTGAAACAACAGAATTTGACTTTATGCAAAAAAAAAAAAGGAGCGGTTTGGTGCAGCGACTGAGTGAATACAGTAGAGCATGTGATTTGTCTTAAAGAATACACACTGCTTCTCTTATGACGAAGATATATAAACTTTATTGCTGTAGTAAGCAATAGTTGGAAGACCTACTGATGACTTCACAGTACAGCGACCAGTTACTTGCACCGATATCACTGTGTGTGTGGCCGTAACTTTTTTGTGATGTTCTGTACTACTTTTAACTCGACTCGTGTGTCCCTGCTTGTATGGTCCCTGGCCAGATGAGGAACCGGATTCAGTGCTATTAAAGCAGAGAAGTGAATACACAAAGCTGCGCTGAACTTTAACCTTCCAGAGCTAGTTTTAGGGAACCCTGACCTGTGCAGTGCTCTCAGTCTGCACCAGCTTTCTTTTAAGAGTGTAGTCCAATGAGCAAACCACAAAAGCGATGACGTGTCTGTGGCATTTACCTTAGCCCTGAGGTACCAAGAGTCTTTGATGTAGATCCACCACCCCGAATTTATCAGGACAACATCAGAGCTAGAGAACTGGAATGGAATCAGTGGTTAGTCAGGTCAATGTCAAATAAACTGCCACAGAAATACAATGTATTTCGAGAGCAAACTGATAAACAGTATGAAGCAGTGTTCAGCTTTAGTCCTTGAAATGTTCTTGTTGCTGAAGATGGTCTTTTTTCAGGAGGATCAGCCTGTTCTCAAATCTTTCAGTGTTAAAAAATTCCCCCACCTCCTTTGTTGTTGCAGATTAATATAATGAGTTGCATCCACCTACTCGAATGTGAGACACTTTATGCATTTATTTACTCAATGGCATTTAGATGTTCGATTTTTTTTTCCACCCACAGAAACCAAACTAGTTAATCTTTTTATAAAACTTACAATTTCATTTTATCAAATTCTTTTCCTGATTCTATTACATTCAATTTTTATGGTTATTTTCATGTGAACATTGATTAAGCTAATAAGGATCTCATTAATTTATATTGATTTTAAAGATTTTTCATATATGTAATGAAGTGACAAATATAAAATAAGCACAAAGAGATAAAGGAGAAAAAGGATCATTTTTATTGATCGTCATATAATTCACAGGGTCAAAAGATGTGAAATGGAATAATAAATATGCACAGAGTGGTACACAAATAATTGCATATAGCAATAGATTAAAAAATAGACCAAATGAAAATTAGGAAATATTTATTGAATTCTAAAATAATGAAAAGAAATAGAATAGCTAAAATAACTCAGTAACATCTGTATTACTGATGATGATCATGATGACAAGGATGTAATTATTCATTCTGATGTAATAAAAGTAGTCATGGGCCTCAGACCCTAATTTATAATCACAGGTCTGATTGACAAAACGTAAAATCATTTCCTGCTGTTCAGTCTCCAAAAGAATGCTGAGAATTTGAAGATCGCCTGAGCAAAAGCCATGTGTAAAGTGCCGATGTCATCAATCTGCTCTGTCAGACAGTATGAACATTGTAAAGTTAGTGCTGTAGGGTATTTTTTCTATGACCTGAATGTTAGCATTCCTACAGCACCTCATCTGTGACAAAAATAAATTGGTGGATTCCTTTATCTGGAATGATTTGAGTTTTGGAAGGAAGTGTTTTTGTGATATCTATCAAAAGATGTTTTAGGATAGTACAAAAAGTAAGCATGTTTTTTTTTTTTTTTTTTTTTGTTAAAGAAATGGATAAACTATTTTTGGGTATCTTTTTGTTTTGACCAGGTTGTGACCGGGGGCCACTACGATGTTGACTGTCGTCTGGATGATCCAGAAGGTACAGTTCTGTACAAAGAAATGAAGAAGCAGTATGACAGTTTCACATTTACTGCTGCGAAAAATGGAACGTACAAGTTCTGCTTCAGCAACGAGTTTTCCACCTTCACACACAAGACCGTCTACTTTGACTTTCAAGTCGGTGATGACCCTCCGCTGTTCCCAAACGAAAACCGAGTGACCGCATTAACTCAAGTATGTATTTCACTACTCGAAAAACATTGGGAATTAAAGTGTAAAGATTATAATCAAGGCTAAGGGTAAAAACATGGTGAAATAATTAAGTGTTCAGTCACCAACTGCTTTATGTAACACAAGTCCCTGATATCAGCTGAACAGTTCTGACTCGTATTCATGTTTTACCTTTGTTAGATGGAATCTGCCTGCGTCTCCATCCATGAAGCCCTGAAGTCTGTGATTGACTACCAGACTCATTTCCGGCTGAGGGAGGCGCAAGGACGCAGCAGAGCAGAAGACCTGAACACCAGGGTGGCCTTCTGGTCCATCGGGGAGGCATTTATTCTCCTTGTGGTCAGCATCAGCCAGGTCGTGCTGCTCAGGAGCTTCTTTTCAGACAAGAAAACCACAACCACCCGTGTTGGATCCTAACATCTCCAAGTCACTATTATTTTTGATCTCACACACACACACAAACACACACAAACACATACACAAGGGACTAAAGGCTGCTGCCATGGTTCATTCTCCAATTTTAGAACTGCATACTTAATGTTTATTTAAAGATGTATCTGTTTGGCTTTACATCTTTAAGGGTTATGGATGGATAAACATTCGTATCCATCAAACGATATATTCAGTGCTAAGAAGAAAACCTCTTAATTTATTGTGTGGGTGTGTGTTTCATTTTTACACTGCTTTCTTTAATTTGTCAAGGCCTGGGAGAAGCTATTTAACACACACTTATAAAATACTTTCAAAAACACTTTGGGATAACACCATTATTCAAAACGGCATTCATTTTCATTTCAGTTTAGTACTTATGGTTGCAAGTGTTTTTTTTTTTTTTAAGTTAGTTTATTTTTTTATCTAACATCATGTGGGCTGGAGCTCTGCTGGTACATTCTTAAAAGAGGCTAATTTTGGACAGCTATATTCCTGTGCCATAATTAGCATGTCTTTAAATCCATGAACATCACATTAAAGATAAATAAGCACCGACTTAAACGATAAGAAAACACAAATAAAAAATAAACAAATCATTCACTGATTTACAGACATACATTTAAAAATGCTGAAACATAACAGTGGCCAATGATAGTTTTCTCAGGTGAACATCACAAAGTATACACTCTGGACACTCCAGATGGTTTAACTTTGAGCAACACGTGATTAGGTTCCTGATTGTGTAAATGCACAGTTTTGAGTATCCACTGATCTGCAGTTTCAAACAAACCTGTCATCAGGCACTGGTCAAATGTGTTGGGAGCACCGAAAGCTTGAAACGGCAGGCTAGTTGGTCACATTGTCTAAAAGTGAACAGAGACCCCAGTCTGGTTGGTTTGTTAGACAGAGTAATTAATCCATTAAAAATACGAGTGGCATACATCGTCTGATTTTTTTTTTCTCGAATTCCTCCATCCATTGGGTCGATAAAAGAAAAAGCACCAATTGGTTTAAGAAATTGTGGTTGTATTTAGCTTGTACAGAAACATGTCTGTTGCTGTACTAAATACTTGGGTATTTTGTGGTGAAGAACATAGTTTGTAGTGATTGATTTAGTTTAATAAAAATGATTTCCCCCAGTATTTCTGTCAGGTTAAGTGTGGATTAAGTAGCAGATTTAAATTTGTAAAGCATCATGTTCACAGTTTTATTTTTGTTTTTAATTTCACATGAACTGTATTGTGTGTGCAAGCCTTGCCAGGGGTTTTCTTTTTCTTTATGATGTTCCTCCATTTTCACTGTATATTTGATTTTTGTCCAGTAATCACATTATATATGGATTTGTTCAGCTTTGACTAATTGCCCTTGTACGTTTTTATCACATAAAGAGGGAAAAAGTGTGAGAGCTGGTGTACACAATCAATAAACCTGAAACATATTATCGTGTATTATTCATCTCTTTACCTGCTGTCTAAATAGTCTGGCTGTGCACACACACACACACACACACACACACACGATAACGGTTTAGTTAAATCGTTTAAACACCGTGAACCTTGAAAATCTACTCGTCGTGAGTTCCTTGTTAAACGCCTAACAGTCGTGACCACCGAAAACAATGTTTACGTGCCCTCACAGATCCGACGTTCCTGATTGGCTAGCCTTAACGCCAATCATCGAAGGGGTGGGATTAATAATGTGACTTTAACGGGAAGCTGTATCGACGCGCGAGAGCAGCTACTGCATACGCTTCCTTATTCGTCGTGAGGAAAAGCGAGTATCGGGTGATGACAAGCTATGGAACAAAACGGGCACTGAGAAGAGTCTCGTGATCGTCTTTTGTTTTTATGAGGGAAGACTTTCATTAGCGAAAGAAAGCCCGTTGTTCTACGGTATTGTGTAACGACAGGCTGCTAACGCTACAGCTAAGCTCTGTGTTGTGCTGTGGGCTAAAGCGGGGGTGGCGGTCTGACTGCGGTCTGACTCCAGAACAACGGGTTTGATTTACGTTAAAAAATAAGTTCAATATAAACAGCAGAACTGCGAGTTATGATGAAAAATCCACTAACGCGAGTGAATGTAAGCGTGTTTCGTGCTGACATGGTTCTGTTAGTCAACTGAAGTGACACCAAACAGTGGATTTAAGCTACGAGCAGCAGCGAGGAGCAACGAGAACAAGGTAGAAATCGGCCACTTTTCCCTTTGCTAAGCCGTTTAGCCACGTCGCTTGTGTTTAATAGCTTCTGAAACAACATCGTTACACGTCTACAATTCTGGTCGTTTTAAGTTATTGTGAAACAAATAGTAAAAACAGACGATTTTCTGGACGTTTGTGACTAATATAGGAAGCATTTCTTGAATTCGGCCCAATGCGAACTGACACCTAGCTAGCAAAAGGTTTACTAACTAAACAACCCAGTTCATAGTAGCGAGGAAGATTTGCTAACTGTGATCTTTAGAAGTTGTCCACGTCTTTTATTTAGTCATAATATCACCTTGGATAGATTTGATAAGATTTCTAGGACGGTTTCCTGTTAGTTATACCGTATAAATATAAGGTTAGAGAGCTAGGTTTTGTAGCACAGAGCTATCAGCATTGGCAACACAAGCTGGTTCTGTTGGAGTTCAAACGTTGAAGGTGTTGAAGATTGTTGTAAATCGAATGTGAAGTAAAATTACACCTGATATTTAAAATTATACCTGTTATTTAGATAAATCCAAGAGCTGTAGAAGGTGTTTTTTGTTTTAGTTTTGTTTGTCTGTCTAGTAGAATGTTTGAAATGATCTGATCTCACTGTTTTCTTCTGTTTGTTTAGGAAGAATACAAGCACCAGATGCAATGGATCTGAAAACTGCTGTGTTCAATGCGGCCCGAGATGGCAAGCTCAAGTTGCTTCAGAAGCTATTAGAAAGCAAAACTGACCACGAGGTTACAAAACTGATGTCTGAGAAAACAAACGGAGCAACTCCGCTGTTAATGGCAGCTCGCTACGGGCACCTTGATTTGGTGGAGTACCTTCTCGAGTGCTGCTGTGCCCCTGTTGAAGTTGGAGGATCTGTGAACTTCGACGGTGAGACCATTGAAGGAGCCCCTCCATTGTGGGCTGCTTCAGCAGCTGGACACCTGAAGGTAGTGCAGTCGCTCTTGGGACACGGTGCTTCTGTAAACAACACAACACTCACCAATTCGACCCCTCTGAGAGCCGCTTGCTTCGACGGCCACCTTGACATTGTCAAGTATCTGGTGGATCACAAAGCCGACCTAGAAGTGGCCAATCGGCACGGCCACACGTGCCTCATGATTTCTTGTTATAAGGGCCACAAAGAGATTGCACAGTACCTGCTGGAGAGAGGCGCTGATGTGAATAGGAAAAGTGTCAAAGGTAAAATGCATCTACAATTTATTTGAATGTGAACAATGTCAAATTTAAGTGTATCATTTTCTAGTCTTTTTTTTTTTTGTCTCTTCCTGAGGTTTCTGTTTGTGCTTAATCAGTTAAATTATATTAGTGAGGTTTGTGACGTCCTGTTAACCTCTCTTCCTTCTGTAGGTAACACTGCCTTACATGATTGTGCTGAATCAGGAAGTTTGGAAATAATGAAAATGCTTCTGAAGTATGGCGCCACAATGGAAAAAGATGGCTACGGAATGACTCCTTTGCTCTCAGCTAGTGTCACTGGGCACACAAACATAGTAGACTTCCTCACACAACACCCTCAGACGAACAAAATGGAACGAATTAATGCTTTTGAATTACTGGGTGCTACTTTTGTAGACAAAAAGAGGGATCTCCTGGGAGCTTTAAAATACTGGAAGAGAGCCATGGAGATGCGATACAGTGACTGCAGCAACATCCTCTTTAAAGGAGAACCTAAAGAACTAATAATGGCATACGACTACGCAAAGGAGGCCGGGAGCATGGAAGAGCTGGACAGTTTGATCTCAGACCCAGATGAGATGCGAATGCAGGCTCTCCTTATTAGAGAACGCATCCTTGGCCCGTCGCATCCAGACACATCGTACTACATCCGATACAGAGGTGCTGTCTACGCCGATTCAGGGAATTTTGAGCGGTGCATCAACCTTTGGAAGTATGCCCTGGACATGCAACAGAATAACTTGGACCCACTTAGTCCTATGACTGCCAGCAGCTTGCTCTCATTTGCTGAGCTTTTTTCTTTCATGCTGCAGGACCGTGCCAAAGGTCTCCTAGGGACTTCTGTGTCCTTTGATGACCTCATGGGCATCCTTAGCAAAAGTGTCCTGGAGATTGACCGTGCCATGAAGCAGCGACAACCTGGACCCGACCCGGCTCAGCTCAGCAAAGCGCTCGCCATCATACTTCACCTCATCTGCTTGCTGGAGAAAGTCCCGTGCACGGTCGAGCAGGACCATTTCAAGAAAGAGACTATTTACAAGTTCCTAAAGCTTCAGCCATGTGGGAAAAATGGTTACAGCCCCCTTCACCTGGCCGTGGACAGAAACACAACGTGTGTTGGCCGCTACCCAGTCTGCAAGTTCCCCTCGTTCCAGGTGACCTCCATTCTTCTGGAATGTGGCGCTGATGTAAACTGTCGCGATGAAGACAATAACAGTCCTCTGCACGTGGCTGCCTCCAACAACCACCCCGACATCATGAAGCTCCTTATCGCAGGTGGCACGCATTTTGACAGCACCAATTCCTTCAGGCAGACTGCATGTGACCTCTTAGATGAGAAGGAGATGGCCAAGAACCTGATTCAGCCCATAAATCACACCACGCTGCAGTGCTTGGCTGCTCGCACAATCATCAAGTATAATCTGATGTATAGAGGAAATATTCCAGAGAAGCTTGAAGCTTTTGTGTTGCTGCACAGATAATGATTAAGGCACTATTACTGTTGGTTTAAAAAAAAAAAGTGTCTCAGTGCACCAAACCTCTTTTTGAGTTTCCTGTTCTCCATATGTACGCTTTGTACAGAATAAGGAGCCTATCAAAGACTTTAAGAATAGATTATTTCTGTTCTGTGGGCATGCCTGATATTTTCTCCCACACAATGCATTTTTTTTAAATATATAATTTTATTTAATTTTGCAGTTTTGCCTGATCCCTCTGCTTTGTATTTGTCACTATGCAAAGGTGATGGGATTTGTCTAACTTCATTTCACTTTTAATCTTGCTGGCATCTGCACAATACTATTGTATTGCTCCTCTTTTCTGAACCCATAATTATGCCCTCTGTTCATTATTTTTGTTGATGTGTCAGGAATGGAATGCAACCGATACTCTGTTCGAGCATACAGAAGCTTTATGACATGGTTGACATTATGTGAAAACCATAAGTGCTTTATTTCTCCTATGCACAGCGTATGATCTTGCGACTGTTCCATGTTCCTGGACTGTGCCACTTTTTTCAAACTGCCTGACTACTGTCATCATTTTCTCCAGTTTTCTTTAATTTGATTGCAAACCCGCAGCAAAAAAGTTTAGGTGTTTTTTTTTTCTTCTTCGTTCATTTGTTTGTATTTTTATTTTATTTTGTAATTTTTTTTTCTGCTCTTGTTCATTTAAGTAATCTATTCAGGTTAAGAGTGGAATATTTCAGTAGTCCCCTGAGGCCAATTGGTAATTTAAGGCAAAAACAGCTGGATCAGGTTTTTTTTTTTTTTTTTTTTTTTTTAAAAAACAATTTACAGCATGTGGTGTTTTCAATCGATGCTGATCTTCTCAGAGCGCTGGTTCACTGAATTGATTTGTTCTTATTTCTGACAATATTTGTAAAATACGATATCATCCATGGATACATTCTTACTCTAGATCCAGTTTTGCGGAAAATAAGGGCTTTTCGTACTTAGGCGCACATTTCACAAGAGGAAGAAACAAATGTACAGTCCTAGCTATCCGAAAACTTGCACTTTATTGCAGTGGAGTTTTGAGATTCCTTTTCAAACGGCTTGTCAATGTTCCCAGAGCATATTTAAAAATAAACCTTGGTTGCACTTCTTTTATTCTTTTCATTTTGGTCATTTTGTTTTCCTCTTTTGAAGTACCAGGTATGAGAGTTTCTGGGTGACTTTTTTTTTTTTCTTTCTCCACACTCAGCAGGTCAGTTTCATTCTTGTGCTACTTCCTTGTGATGTAAACTCGCACAGTCATGCCACAATATTCATAAAGTGATTCATGTCAGGCTACGTAACGCGTTACTTAAGATTGTCTCCACCTATGCACTTTGAACACAATATGGTTATTTATTTCCTCATCTCTTAAAGCTTACTTCAACTTCCTCCTATATGTGGGTTTTTGTTTTTTGTTATTATCATATATATAATTGCATTATTTTAGAAAATGTTTTATGTAGCTCAAGCTATAACAACCCATTTTTATCAACCTGAGTGTAAACAGTTTGGATTTGAAAAAGCTGACTTGCTCATTAGAATTTGTATTGGTCTACAGACACACCCTAAAGTGTCTCTTTTTTTCTTTGTGTTTATTTTAGTATTTATTTTTATTCCCTTTCAGTGTTTGACATGTGACGCTCAACCTACTTTACTGTGTCTTTAAATAACCGTGAATAATGCCCTACTGACAATGTGGCCTACATTTACAAGGTTTGACACAAGTGCTTTCTCAGGTGATTGGAAGCACTACAGGGCTGAGTCTAGACAGATTATAGCTTACTTTTTAGGATCATTTGCTACAGGTATTAAATTGAAAAAGCCCCGCCACTTGTATTCCTGTATCACACGCACCGTGTCAAAAACTGAAATCCCCATTTACTCAGAGCCACGCTGTATACGCCACGTAAAATACGAATCCTTTTAGCAGTTTCATTCGATTGTAGTGTTTGATAAAATTGTTGTGGGTTTCATTTGAATTAAAATAACCACATAGCCACAGAGAATGAAGTTTTACTTTCTGTTCAGTAGTGTTAAGTCCATATATTTGCTTTTGCTATTTTAAAATTCTCATGAAGTCCTATGAAAAAAAGCAGTTGACATTATTACTCCTGCTATATATGCACTGTAAAAAGGCAAAGATGAACAGGAACATCCATATTAGCCGTAATACTGTGAGCGTGGAGTAGGTGAGACGACGTAAAACAGGTTGTGGAGAATCTGACAAAACGTGCTTTAATGTCTTTGTAATGATCGTTCATTTAGCATGAATTTTGATTAGCAAGAGATCTTTAAAATTGTACTGTATATCTAAATGGTTTGAACTTGTTGCCAGGTTTACCTCGTTGAGCTGTCAGAGGCTTTGAGATCTCTAGCGTACATGTGACGCACAAACGCAGCTGTTGGGGATGTGATGGAGAGGTTTGCTTTCTATAGTGAGGTCTCAGCTTAAGCCTGCCAATGCCACTCATCCCCTGGGATGTATTCACTGGTGTACATTTACTTCTCATTACATTGCACAAGCTAGGTGGGGTTGTCACAATAACACTGTTATTGTGAGCGAAACAAAACAAATGCAATATTCAGCTTTTTTTTTTTCACCCTATGTGATTTTAAACGGGAGAATATGTTTGCTTAAGACATTTTTAGAACCAGCACGTCACACAGTTTAAAAAAAATAAATAAAACGAGGGCAGGTAGTTCTCGAGGGCAGATGTTCCAGGTCCAGAAAACGGATGTGCAGATGAAATTTGATGACGGTGCTGTTGACTTATTTAGACATTTAGAACTGGACGGCTGCAAAAGTTTAGACGATTGTCCTAAAGCATACATATGTATAAAAGGCAGACTGATTGCTGCTGACGGTGCTGTTCAACTTAATTAGATCTGAAATTATATTTTGGAGGTCTGGGTGTTTATTGTGTAAATAATAGAAGAGTAGAAAAGCATTTCAAGTGAGCATAAATGATGTATGTCATTATATAAGCGTTAAGTTCAGTGCTTTAACTGCAAAACTTTTTTCCATTAGTGAACACCTGAACTCTGGGACCCCCTAGACATCACTGCTGTTCTGCAAATCCTGTAATGCAGCTATTTTTGAATGAAACATAACAGCTGAACCGTTTCGAAAGGCATCACCGAAAACGTTGAGAGACTGATTGTGTACAAGGCAGAACAGCTTAGACATGACGCTGCTATCTTTAGCAGGTTTTTTCAGTCGGAGCTATTCTCTGTTGCAATTCTCCCAGTTCTGCTTTGTAGCATGTGATCATTTGAATTAATTCATATTAAAATATTGAATCTGTGAAAGAACAGTACAAACTAAAGGGCTTTCAGGTTGTTCTTTGTTCGTCTGTTTGACCATATAATGCTTTTCAGTGTCATAAAATATACCAACTCTTTACAGGCCTTCTAAATCCTTTCTAAGGTCTGTCTTAATAACCAACAGGACCTCTTGGGACACATCCAGGCACTTCTTGGAATGTTACTGAGCCATGCTGCAGCGCTGCAAGGTAAGCTGTGCATGTGTGCTCGAAGCGAGACTAGAATTTCACTGACACATCCAAAACGTGAAGAAGCACTCACGCAAACACGTTCAACACGAGGTCTGTACGTTCTCCTGACATGCTTTTATGCTATACTTTAGAATGTCAAACATTTTGCATAGACGTGTAAAGGTTATTCTAATTGAGCTATTGAATGCAACTTCATTGGTGAAAATCAATTTGCTAGGATAATGGTGGTGTAATATCCAAAAAATACATTGTGTGATCCCAGATATAAAATAATTTATTTACCTGGAACAGAAGTGTTTAGCATTAATAGATTTCTGGGAAGTACAAGCCATGTTAGAGTACAAATACATGGATCGTGCCTGCTGTTCACACGTTTTATTAATGATAGCACCTTGGTCCAGACTATGGACAGGAATATAGATCATAGGATTCAGATGAGAGTCATTTGGATAACCTCAGTTCACTTCTGACTTCAGTTCTTAGCAAAGTTTCATCGACCTGCCATTTTACTTCAGTTACAGGTTTGCCATGTTAGCAGTGGTAACTCTGTCAAGCTATCCAGTGGCCAATCCCACCAAATGTGTAAAAAATTTAACTAGCAACTGGCATTTTTGAAAGTATATAAAATAAAAAGCAATCAAATGGTTACTTAAATGGCACTTAAATGGTCTTTGGCTTGTCTTGCTCTGGGAATCTTGTAATGTTCAATGTTATGTGTAGGAACAGTGGTGGCTCGGAGGTTAGCTCTCAAAGGTCATGATGACACTGTTGGCCCTCGAGCAAGGCCCTTAACCCCTTTCTGCTCCAGGGGCTGTATCATGTATCCTACTTCAAGCTAGGGGAAAAAAAATAAATTACCGTGCTGTATAAGTGACAGACAAAGCTTCTTCTTCTTCATCTTTTGAAGGCTGGAACTGTAAGCCAGCCAAAGAAGCAGATTTGTTGTCAACTAAAATAACACTGACAGGCAAGGTGATGGTACACCCAGCACTGCTGCTGCTACCGCCATACAGCACCAGAGTTCTGGCTCTGGATTTTTACTGTATCATTATATTTGTGTGTTTCCTCTGGTTTCCTTACATGTTCTAAAACATGCTGGTAGATGGACTGGCTATGATGGCTTGCTCCTTTTTTGAATGAGAGTATGCATAGGGCCCTGCAATAGACTGGTGACAGGTGTTGTCCAGGACAGGCTCAGAATCCAGAGACCCTGACCAGGATAAAGATAAATGAATAGATGAATGGATAAGTTACACATTTCCTTTGACAGATTGGACTTGTATTAGTCATTTCTTGGAGGAGAAGATTTGTATTTAATTATTTTAATGAATGTTATATAAAATAATATATATCTGACATTTTGTGGATGTCTAAACCATAAACCTTTCATTGCATGCTAAATAAAATCTGTACACATGCCCTAGGCAGAACTGCTCTTTCTTTGATTACTCAGAGTGCATCTTTTGGTTAAATGCATTCGATGGAGGACGTTTGCTGCTCTTCAGGTCACGTTCCCAGGAAGTAGAAATAAGAATAAGTATACGTTAATAAAAAGATCTACAGTCATGTTGACTAGATCACTTTGGGAATTGGATCTTTAAACTGACACTACTGTATGACCATTTGATACATTTTGTTTCCTGTATGTAATCTATCAGACAAACTATTTAGACATCTAATAATTTGTACTGGAGCTACAAAGTTAATGGAAGTTTATTGCACCCAAAATTCAGTTCAATTCAAAACTTAAGAAGTAACCGCTACACACACCTACACTATACAGACACCTGTGAACACAACATAACAAACCAGTGGATAATATTGAGTTGTTTCCCTTTGCTACTTAAATAGCCTCCACTCCTCTGGGAAGGATTCCCACTAGATTTTAGTGTGTGATTGGGAGGATTTGTGATCACAACCATAACATTTACAGCATTTGACAGACTCCCTTATCCAGAGTGATTTACATTTGGTCATTATCTACCTCCTGATCAGTAGTCTAATGCATTAGCCTTTAAGCTACCACACCCCCTGCTATAAGAGAATTGGTGTATAGTCGGCAGTCCAATTTCTTTGCAAAGGCTTGGTCAGGGCTTGGTGCATGCCACTTGAGATCTTCTACACCACACCTGCAAACCATGTCTTTATGTCTCTCTTGAAGAAGCATTGTTATGCTAGTGCAGGTTTAGGCTAGGCATATTGGGTAAAGTGAAATCTACATATCTATTGTCAGCTTTTAGGGAAGTCTCTGGCCAAACGCCAGCTTTGACACATGGCATGATCAATCTTGGTCACATCATAAAACAGCAGCTTCGCCATCTCTAACATGTACTCTAACTCTCTCCAGTTTGTAAATAAATAAAATTAGGATTCATTCTAAACAAGTAGAAAGCTATAAGGCAATATGATAAAGACAAAAATAACATAACATTAGAATTTTAAGTAGGAAATTAGCTACAAATCATCTTCATATAAATAAAAAAGAACATTATTGAAACTCCATCCTATTGATATTCCATGTCCTGTTTCTTTAATTGTAGCACTTGCTGTTTCCACAGCTCACACTTTCTCTGAGTCCTGCTCTGTGTCCACAGGAACTGTTGCTATTTTGGTGTCAGGGATAATTATGTCTTCATATCAAGGGGATAGAACATGCTAAATATCTTCTCCCAGTAATGGCTCTTTCTATTCTTAGCCCTAACCCTAACCCCAGCTTTCCTATTTAGTTTGTTACAATCATGCAGTCTTGGTTCTCAAGGATTACAATTACTATGTTTATACAGTATGTGTGTGTCTGTGTGTGTATGTATGTGATATATATATCACCGATCAGATAACATTATGACCACCTTCCTAATGTTATGTTGGTTCTTTATGCTGCCAAATCAGCCCTGACCCATTGAGGCATGGACTCCACTAGACTCCTGGAGATATGCTGTGGTATCTGGCACTAAGAGAGTTAGCAGTAGATCCTTTAAGTCCTGTAATTTGCGAGATGGGGCCACAGTGGATTGTACTTGTTTGTTCAGCACATCCCACAGATACTCAGTTGGATTAAGATCTGAGTAATTTTGGAGGCCAAATTAACATGACAAACTCATTGTTGTGCTCCTCAAACCATCCATGAACCATTTTTGCTTTGTGGCAGGGTGCATTTTCCTACTGAAAGAGGCCACAGCCATTAGTGAATATTGTTTCCATGAAAGCATGTACATGGTCTGCAACAATGCTTAGGTAGGTGGTATGTCTCAAGGTAACAGCCACATGGATGGCAGCACACGTACCTGGCCAACCATGTGATGTTAAAGAAAACATGATTAATCAGACCAGGCCAGCTTCTTCTATTGCTCCGTGGTCCAGTTCTGATTCACACATGCCCATTGTTGCCGTTGTCGCTGACCCATACACAACAAACTGTGATGCACGGTGTATTCTGAAACCTTAACTTCTTTAGCAATTTGAGATACTGTAGCCTCTCTGTTGGGTCAGACCAAACGGGCCAGTCTTCACTCACAAAGTGCATCAATGAGTCTGGACCACCCATGACCCTGTCTCTGGTTCACCACTGTTCGTGACATGGAACACCCCACAAGAGCTGCAGTTATAGAGATGCTCTGACCCAGTTGTCTGGTGTGAGTGTGTGTTTCAGACCTACACACACTGATCAGCCCTAACATTAAAAGATTGATGAATAACATCTCGTTACAATGGCAAATGTAAGGAGTGGGATATGTTAGACAGCAAGTGAACAGTTTTTTCTAGAATTTGATGTGCTGGAAACAGGAAAAATGGGCTTGTGGAAGGATCTTGCCAATCACTAGGATCAAACTGTGTGGCAAGACAACTTGGTCAGCACATCTTCAAAACAGCAGGTCTTATGGGGTGTTCCCAGTATATAATGGTTAGTACTTATCAAAAGAGTTCCAAGAAACTAAAACTGGCAAATTGGTAACAGGGTCACGGGCAACCAAGGTTCATTTATGTGTGTGTGAAGTGAGTCAGCCTGTCTGATCTAAACCCACATAGGAGCTACTGTAGTACAACAGTGCATCACAGCTTGGTTTATATGGGGCTGCATAGCCACAGACTGGTAATGTAATGCACCTGTAATGTGCATGTGAGCATCAGAACTGGAGTGGATGGACAGATGTGTGCTTGTTGTTCACCTAAGGAAGATATGGCACCAGGTTGCACTATGGCTAAAAGGCAGTGTGATGTTCTGGGCAATGTTCTGCAGGAAAACATTGGGTCCTGTCATTCAGGTGGATGTTACTTTGACACACACCGCCTACCTAACTATTCTTGCAAACCAGGCAAACCTCAACGTGGTAATGGTGTTCCTTAATGACGGTGGACACTTTCAGCAGGATAAGGCACCTTGACATTCACAAGAATGGTTTGAGGAGCATGAGTGATCGGATTACCCGGCTCTCAATCCGTCGGAGCTACTGTGGGATGTGCAGGACAAACAAGTTTCCTCCACGGAGGCCTCAGTTCCACAAATAGGATATGCTGCTAACAGCTTGGTTCCCGAAACCACAGCACACCTTCAGAGATCAGAGCTCTTTTGAGAATGGGGACCCACGACAATAGTTAATGTTTTGGCTAACCAATGTAAATCTCCTTCCACACATAATACTGATTTTATTTCTTATTTGTCTTTTACAGGTTGATGAATATGGGAATTTTATGGTGAGAAAGGAAAGCTGCCATAAGAACTATGCAACTTTATTGCTATTTGGCTGCAGTCATGCATTGAATAAAGTTTGATATTCAAAATCCAAGATGGCCTCCTTGACAACAAGCATTTCAAACAAACAAACACACAAATGAGTACTGCATTTAGGTTCATTCATCTTCATAAAACATAAGTCGTTTATAAAAATAAAATACATAAACCATATATCTCTCTCTCCAAGTTTTTAATTTACTTCCCAGAATCTCAGGCGTTTAGAAATGAAACACGCTGCCCCGATGAAGTCCTGAATTGATTTGAGTCGAAAATAAAGTGCACTATTCTGGGTGTAGACACCACCATCAGAAGCCCTACGTAGGGCGCCTAAGTAGGGAGTAAAGCGCTATTTGAGATTTCGCAGTAGCACCTGATTCTATCACCGAACTAGAATTTTTTTGACACACGTTTTGACTGAGCACCTTCAAAACATAACAAAAAAACACATTAAAGTTAAAAAAGAAAGAGTAAGTTATAATTAATAAAGTGTAATACAAAACGGTGTGAAATGCAACGCTCCGAGGGAAACATGGCTGTAGCGAATACAGCAGACTTTCTACGAAAAGCTGAACACCTAAGAAAGTTGTGAGTAAACACGACAGTGTATGAAACGGTACACATTTAATTTAATAATAACTCCTTTAGTGTATAAATGTCTCTGTGTAGGGTTAATAAACATGAAAAAGAGAGAGCATCGAATAACAAGCACAGGAGGTGGAATGACCTTCGAGCTTGTTTCTGTGAATTAGAGGAGTATGAAAACAAGCTGAACATGGAACTCAAGGCTGAAAGTAAGCTATGTTTTCCTTTACACTGCAATGTTGCTTATTTTGTTCAATTTGTAAAAAGTGCTTATGTTTGTATGTGACCAGACCCATGGAGAGAGGAGATGCATCTGTTTTGAGAAAAAAAAACATATAGTTATCTGTATAGTCGTCTTTAAACATAATGATTTCATCATTTATTTATTTTCCCATTTATTATTTATTAATTTTATTTTTAAGACTCGTTGCCCAGTCTATAATTAGATCAGAAAGGGTAAATAAAAAGAGAAATCCCAGAACCACACCTTTCTATGCTAAAATTTCAGTTTTATTGGCCAAGTGTGTTAACACACACAAGGAATTTGGTCCCAGCTGTTTGTGATTCTCAGAAGTACAGACATAAATAACACTGTACTATACAAGACAATGTGAGATGATATAGACAGTATGAGTATTAAATAGGAATACAGAATATAGAACTGATCGTATGTGTGTGTGTGTGTGTGTGTGTGTGTGGGGGGGGGGGGGGTAATCCACAGGTCCAAGTTCATTTATAGATCTACTTGTTTTTAACTCACTCACTCACTCATTTTGAACCGCTTATCCGAACTACCTCGGGTCACGGGGAGCCTGTGCCTATCTCAGGCGTCATCGGGCATCAAGGCAGGATACACCCTGGACGGAGTGCCAACCCATCGCAGGGCACACGCACACTTACTTGTTTTTCAGTTATTTATTAAATGACATTATAGACACAGTATGAACAAAAATGTTGTAAATTTTTGCTCTGTCAAAAAGTTATTAATCCAAGTGTACATTGGAGCAGTAGTAACCATTTCAATGTAACTACTGCTGAAATCAAAACATGTCTCACACACTATATACTGCATATACAGTATTACCTCGAGATACGAGTTTAATTCGTTCCGTGACCTTGCTCATATCTCAATTAGATCGTATCTCAAAGCAGTTTTCCCCATTTAAATGATTGAAATCCCATTAATCCGTTCCAGCTTGCAAAATTCCACTCCAGTTTGTTTATGTTTTGTTTATGGAAAATGTACAGTACCTGTATTTATAAATGACATATAAAAACATACAGTAATAAAAGAGAAAGTTAAAAAAAATAAACTGGTTTTACTATATAGTGTATTATTTAACTTGGAGATCAGACGACTTGAGCTAACGGAAGATGTGCACGGAGGTTGAGGGAGGAGTAAACAGGCGGAGGAGTTAGCAGGAATTTTGTCTCGTACGTACACTTTCACTTTCGTTCACTTACTCGCTACTGTACACTCTTAATGCTTTACACTTAAAACTTTACACTTAAATGAAACTTCACTAACATTAATGCACTTAACTGAAATTCTCTTAACTGAACCTAATTGCTACAATTTCTGTTTTCTTTACATTAATTTTGCTTAATTTTCTTCATCGCTTTTCTATTCACTTGTTTTTGCCTTTTTCTACCCATGGTTTTAAATGCGATAAATTTGGACTGTATGCAAAATAAAAGCACAAAATACGAGCACAGCTTAACACAAGTGTTAACAAAGCGAGCTACAAAAAAACACTAACCGAGTGAGACGTGGGAAGCTGAGGCGGGGGAAATAGAGCACATGTTGTTGTTGTGGGTCTTTGTTCGGCGGCGTCGGCACAAATGCTCTTATCCCAAAAATTTGTTCGTATCTAAAGGCAAAAATTTGGTCGAATCACAGCTCGTATCTCAAAAAATTTGTATGTCAATGCACTCGTATCTTGAGGTATCACTGTATGTATATATATATATGCACATATGTGTGTTTGTGTGTGTACTGTATATAGTTTGTGTGTGAGGATAATGGCAGCTTGTGATTTCCATGGCACTGAGTTGAATAAATAAATAAATAAGTCAGTAGGATTTAACTCCCACCTCCGCCCTGCTTCACGTGTAGATACACAAATAAACAGTTCATTACTAGTGCATTCTGACATACCGACATACTGTTGGTATCACAGTATATGCTCTGCCTGCAATACTTGCAATACTATTTTTTTCAACAAGAGGAAGTAAAATTCAATTCCTTACATCCTGTGTGTTTATGCAATCTCATCATATCCATTTTGTCTGTTTTATTGAAGCTCTGAAAGTACAGCAACATCTACAAAAAATGAGAAATGGTGTGTACAGATTCCAGGGGCAGCTGATGGATGTGAAGCCATCTCCCATTTGTAAGTAATGTTCTAATGAAAACAGGTATTTCCGATATGAAAAACTACAAATATAGAAGATTTTTCTTCATACATAAATGTCGACTTGATCAATGATTTTTTAGAGGAAGGTTCTCTCTCTCTTTAAATTTCAGTGATTGAAAAACTGAAAGACATCATGAGTGAGATCGAACACTCCATCAACACTTTCAAAGAGCAGCAGCATAAAAGGTATTAAAAGAAAACATTTTGTGGAAAAATAAATTAACTTGTACCTAAATTGTAAAAACACAGTGTTTACTTATTCAGTTTTGAGGAGCTCTTACAGGAGGAAAGGACTTGTTGGCAAGAGATATGGGCCTTTGAAAGGAAGATTGACTCTTGGACATCGGTTGTAGAGAAGGACAGTGAGTTTCCTAGAGTTAACAATCATGGCATAGCCACAAAAAAAAGACAGGAGTTTCCTGTAGATGTGTTGGCTTTGGAGACATTCCTGCAGCAGACTGGAGGGAAACTGGGAGGCTGGGACCAATATGACCATCAGAGTTTCCTAAAAGTTTGGACCAAGCACCGTGGAAAACCCTCCTACAGGTCTGAGGTTAAACTCTACTTACCAGGCAAGACTGAGGAGGATATAAGATTGCACGAGGACTGGTATCAAGAAATGTGCCATCTCCAGGAAAAGAAGAAAGAGGTATGAGTTCACTCTGGACTTTTTCACTTTTTTGTGTTGTTAAAAAGGAAGTAATATTGATTCCAGTTTCAAAATGAACATTTCCTGTAATTTCACAAGGTGTGTGTTTATCCTCAGTAAATGCTTTGTCTTGATCATGGTCACTAAATGAAAGCTTAAATTACTAGTTTTGTTTAGAATTGGATAGTAGGAGCTAAAATTCATTACAAAATTTATTAACGCGGTGTACGATAACTGTGAGCCTGTTGGAGTGGCCACATTTTTAGGGGGAAATTGAGGTATATGGGAATGGGATTAATAAACAATCTTCTAGCCATCACAATTTGGCCATTGTTAAAGTTACTCAGATCCTTACACCCATTTTTCCTGCTTCCTAATTATTAACTTTGGGTATCTTGTGGCAGCTTAATGTTAAGGTGTTGAACTACTGATCAGAAGGTTGTGGGCTCACATCCCAGGACTACCAAGCTGCCCCTCCTTTGATCAAGGCCCTTAACCATCAATTGCTCAGTTGTATAAAATAAGACAAAAATGTAAGTCACTCTGGACAAGGGAATCAGTGTATATTAGAACCTCTGACAGCCTTAAAAAAAAATAAAGATTAGTACAACATTTTAGAAAATATGTGGGAAATATAGTTTAATAATTATTTTTAATAATTAGTAAATTATGTTTAATTTATTTTTAAATAAATAATTATTTTTAATGAATGTCAGCATGCAAATAGTTTACTGCCGAATAAGTGAGAAAAGTTCTATTGAGTCCTGCTGTGATGTGCTGTTAGTATGCAGATTTGGTCAAAGGCACAAAAAGTTTGGATTACACGGCACATTACATTATTAATATTATAAATATATTTGTTTCAGATACAAAAAACCCACAATTAAAAACATGATAATTATACAGGATTTATAATATAATTATGAAGGATTTGAATAGCTATACCATGGTGGATTGAGTTGTACCTGGCCAGCTGATGTTATGAGAGCTATTTCCAGTCTTTTGTAGTTTAGCCCTTTATGTTTTCATATGTTTTAGCCTTGTAAAAACCTTAATCAAGCACTTGATATGTGACCTATTGAAAACAGTGCTAAAATTTACCTTAATTATTAGGCTATCCAGAAATGGAGATCAGAACGTCAGAGAGAACGAGAAGCTCATGTGCAACATAAACACCAGGCTGAGGAGGCTGTGAGCAAGGAGCAAGAAGTCGCTCTAGCGGAAGCCCAGCGTCTCAAACAGGAAGAAGAGCGGCGGGAGATGGCACTCCGTCTGGAGGCCTGGAGGAAGCAGCAGAAACAGGAGCAAGAGCAGAAGGAGGAGCAGAGACTCAGGGAAGAGGTGCTGCACAGCAAAAGACTAAAGGAGGAGAGGCGGAGGAAACAGGAGGTCAAACTCGCTGTGGAGGCCCGCATCAGGGAGAGGAGAGAAGAGGAGGAGCGGAGAATGCTGGAGAAGGAAGAGCAGGAGCGAGCAGAGGTGGAGGAGAAGAGGAGACTGGCTGCTGCAGGCATCAAACGTTTTCAAGAGAGGGTGAGATTAGAGAAAAATACACTGCAGTTGCGGTTTTGATTTTCTAAAATCTCAGAACATATGAATGAAGCTTTGTTTCTCTGGTTAGGATCTACACAAGCTAGAGACAAAACTGCACGAAAGGCAGGGTAAAGAGGAGGAGCAAGTGGAACGGCTGAAGAAGCAAGCTAAACTAAAAGAGAAGGTGACAGTTCAATGGAAATAAATAGTTGGCAATTGATTTGTCTAACTGCACTTTCTCACACTTGAAGAAGATAGGTCTCACTATTTGAAGAATTAAACTGGATTCCACTCAATGATTAGGCCTTGTGAATTTCTTTCATCCATTTATTTGTTATAGCATTAAGCTATATAGGTGAAAAACCTTTAAAGGCATAAACCTACAAACAGTGTAAATCACCAGCAAGCCCAATGAAATGCATAAATTAGCAGGTTTAACATGACTTAATTATAACTTTTACACAGAACATCAGTACCTGAAGTTAATGAACCATTTAAACCATGAAAATATCACCAGGCCCACTATATTTCACATAGGAGTTGGTAGATATCTCACATTAAAGCTGGTAGATATTACACAGCTCAATAACAATAAATTACATTCAAATATCATTAACTTTACATTTTAAGTACAGAATAAATAGATTTTAAATATCTCACATTAAAGGTGGGGTGTGTGCTGTTTGAAAGCCAATGTTGATATTTGAAATCACCAAAACAAACACGCCCCTAACCCAAATGGGTCCCACCCCTGTATTGATAGCATTGCCCACACATGCATACGTAACCCAGGCAACTAATGGAAGCAAATGTGTCTTTATCATAGGTGAAGGGATGAACAATACGATTGCAGATAAACAAACAAGCAAGAATGATACACAAGCATAATCATGCAAAGGACAGCAAATATTAGTTCTGTGAAACAAAGCAAAACCAACGTTACTCACCTATCGAGAAGGAAAAAAGTAACCTTGCCGTCTTAAGTGAATTTGGCCGCATATTCACAGATTCACTTCACTGTAATACACTGTCACCAAATTCAGCTCACACATCACTGGTGTCCTGATAGTTATACTACAACACTTATTTAGGTTAAATATGTTTTACTTTTGGGGGAATTTTTTTCATGTTTAAAAAAATCATTAAAATGATACAAAAACACATTTCATATATCCATATATACCCATATATCTTGCAGCCTTTTATAGGGGTATAAAATTGCAGCCTTCCCGACTCTGAACTCTTGGATCAACAGGACATTTGTTTGCAAGATTGGCTGCTAGTTGAAGTGCTGTTAAGAACTCACTGAACGTGAGGTCTGACCCTTTCTCAAGACTTTGGAGAGCTTCGCAGCTCCATTTCGGTGTGGTGAATTGGCTGGATGCACTTTCCAGGCAAAATGTGTTCCATTTTTAACCACATACTCCTCTAAGGTTCTTTACAGGTACAATACAGGTTTTGCACCAACAAAATTGGTTCCTGTGTCTGAACAGACCTTTCCGGGATGACCTCTAACTGCCTTAAACCTCTGGTATGCCAATAGGAAGCTCTCTGTAGAAAGAGTATTGGCCAGCTCTACATGAATAGCTCTATTTGCCATACAGCAGAGGACAACTCCCCAAACTTTCACTGACGCTCTTCTCTTGACATCGTCCTTTACTTGGTAGGGTCCGACCAGATCAATGGTGGTGAACTCAAATGTGTGCAGCAGGTCTCGTTCTCTCTTCAGGTAGTTTACCCGTTACTTGTTGACATACTCTGGCCTTTGTTTTTTTGCAAAAGATGCATCGGTCAACGACTTTTTGAGCAACTTTTCCTCTCAAAACCCATGCTTTCCTTCTCATCCTCAAGAGGGTGCCCGCCACTCCATCATGTGCTGCGTCATGAGCTTCACAAGCCAACAAGGTTGCGATCCAGGCACCAAAGGGCAAGAGGGGAACAGTTTTGACATCTGCATGAAAGACTTGAACTGTGCCACCACACACCAAAAGTCCAGTTGTCATGTCTCTGTAGATGACCAGTCGATCTATTGTGGTGTTTGAAACGTTCACATCTCTTTGCACTGCTAGGCAGGGGTCCCTGAATGCATCTTCTATTTCTTTGAGGGTGATAACCAGTGTTGGGCACTAGTAACGCTGTTACTTTTGACAGTAACTAATACTGTAACGCTTTACTTTTTTAAATAAAGTAACTCTGTTAACATTACTATGTGGTGCGTTATCTGTTACTTTTTTAAATTAATTCATTTTGGCTGAAATGTAGTTTACAGCCTAAACTGTTTAAAGCAGCGACGCATTGTAGGATTGGTGGATGCCAAACACTGTAAACATGAAGACGATGCTCTGTGGGCGTGTTTCTGTTTATTCAAGTATGTGCGGCAGTAATGGGAGGTATTCCGAAACACATGGGCTATAGCCGGCCCACACTGACAACTGATTGGTTGACTTACCGAAACAGGCCAATCAGGATTGGCCCCCTCCCTCTCTGCCGTCAATTAACTCTTGAACAACTGTTCCACCGGGTGGTCTACTCGTCTGGATTAAACTCGGATTTTCTTCCGGAGTTCTGTTAAGTGGGGTGATAAAAGTTTTCTTCCGGATCTTAGTGATGTTTTCTTTGGTTGCAGCAGCAACATCTTTAGCAGATTTAATTGGCCACTCATTCACTGGTAGGCTGAGGAACTTTGGACCTGACTGCCACTCATAGTCTTCATCCAAATCTTTTGGGCCAGCTCTTCTTGTGATAATGTCTGCAATATTCATTTGTCCTGGAACCCACCACCAATCATGGACGATGGTGCTGCTTTGAATCTCTCCAATTTGATTTGCAAAGAAGGTCTGGTAATCATAACTTTCACGTTGCACTGCTCCCAAGAAGGTCTGACTGTCAACAAGATGATACCATTTTTCAACTGGGACCCTGTAACGTCTTTGGAAGTATTTTTTTAATCTGGCAGCAAAGACAGCTCCGCACACCTCTGCATTTACGGCATCGCCCTAATGGCCAAGGGGGGTCAGTTTGTCCTTAGATTCAAGAAGCCTCACAGTTATACCTTAACAGCAGCTCCAACACAGATACAACACTGCTCCATACGCCTGTTCACTGCCATCAGAGAAAGTGACACCAATGGGTTCAATGGCAGTGTCTAGAGGTGTCTGGGATCTGATGAACTTTACTTGTCCCAGCTCCACATACACTTCCAGAAGCTTGATTGCATCCTCCAGGACCCCCTCCGACAAAACTGCATCCCAGGTATCCTTAGTTGGGCCGTAGTTAACTTTGGCCGCTGGGAAGGCTCCTTGCACCAGAATTGCACCTTTTTGCTTGGCAAGAGTCACCAGACCTAGTTTATCATACAGCTCTGAGACTTGACTCAGTAGTTCTCTTCTGGTGAGTGGATTTGGCGCTTGTTATCTCACCTGCCCTTTTAATAAATCTTAGCCAAGTCTCATTTTCCTCCTCTTCTCTGAGAAATTCACAGCGATCATGATGTGGAGCTTGTCATCTTGTAACGTGTATCCAAGGCCAAGGGCTTTATTATCTTCTGTAAGCTGATCTGGTAAGAATACTCGGTATTCTTGTCTCTGGACTCTTTCCTCCCACTTTGATTGGAGTAGACCCAGGGCTTTATGTGGAATCCACCAGCTTTTAGGATCTGCTCAACAGCCAGTGTGATGACCTTCAGTTGATTCATGCTGTTGTGGGAAGTCAGGATGTCGTCAGCATAAGCATCTTCTTGCAGCACACGTCGTTATTCCTTAAGGTGATTGAATATGGGTAGATTTGCAGTCTCTCATATGGCCAGTTGAGCAATACAGCCTGCTGGTTTGTCTCCAATATTTACCCTTGTTTTGGCATATTCTTCAATTTCATCTTTTCCTGAGTCACGCCAGAGGAATCTGTGCAGACTTCTCGGTCTTCCAGCCAGACGGAGTACATTTTCCATATGTCACCCAAGGCAGCAAAGACTCCAGCTCGTAATCTCAACAGGACAGCATGAATGTGGTTGAGCACGTAGGGACCTTTTGAGCAGCAGGTCATTCAAGCTCAAACCTCTAAGCTTTTGGCTGCTGTTCCAGACTAGCCTTACTGGGGTTTTGACAGAGTGAGGAATTGGAGTCCTAGTCCAGCTCTCAATCACCTTATTTGACAACTTCACTGTGACTTTGCGATGGACCATATCATGGACTTGCACTGTGTAGGCAACTTTCCATTCTGGTTCCTTTGCCAGCTGTTTTTATATCCTGAGGAATGTTGCTTTGACAGCCCTTCTGTTTGGCAGGGAAGCTGGATCCTCTGTCCATGGGTATTCAGACTGCCAGTGTGGTTCCTCACAGTGCTTATCTCCATTTACATATGTTAAGCCATTTTTCACCATTTCCACTCACTCTTTCTTCAGTGTCATTTCTTTGCCCCCTGGCTGGCAATTTCCACAGCGACAACCTCCACAATTTGGCTCACAAGTGGCTCCGATACTGTCCCACTTCCACCATTCCAGGACATCTTGCTTGATGGCTGCAGTGCTTGATTGTGCAGCGGGATACACAGGAGACTGACGAGTAACTGGCCTTTTACAGGTGAACTCTTTGTACTTGACTGCTGCAGTCCTCCTTGAACGTGCAAAATGAGTTTTTGATATGTGCAGTTACAGCAAGCTCTTCCAAAAAGAAGTATTAATGCCATTACTTGCAATAGCATCATGGTGACTGGAAATTCATGCAAACCATTTTATGCTAGTAGCCCCTGCTCACTTGCCACTGAGTTGATGGTCCTGGATGCTGAATTACAGAATGCATCTGGACACTGTTGAGCCAATTCAGGTAACAGCTTGGAGAGGAACAGCTTCCTTCTGAGACTCACTGGCAAAAGGTCTGGCACTTTCCGCCTCCCACCGAGCCAGACTTTGTTCTTCTTTGGAGATTACTGTAGGTTTCAGCATATGGACACAAGTAATAATGGTGCTTGGGGGTTTGCCCGTCTGTGCATTCCACATTTCTGCACAGGTAAGTGGTTTTGCAGTATGCACCACTATCATGGATTTCCATACACCTGTTACATGTGTAATGGGTTTTCTTCTGCGTTGTGTATGTTTTAGAATGAAAGAGACTTCACACCATGATGCAGTTGTCAAATGGTTTACTTTCGGTTTCTCAGGTTCTCTCATCTGTATTAAGCATAACAGACACCATCAGGTAGCAACAGGGTAACATCTGATCTAAAAGTGCCTATCGTCACATTGAAATCCTGTGAAAGAGAGCGCACACCGGAAATTACGTCATCTCCACCCTCACCCTTACACATGACAACTTAAACAACATTCTTTTTAAAGGTTAACGTTTTCAAAAAGTAGAGGAAACAAAACATAAGGAAATGAAAATTATATTTGTAGAAAAAGTAATAAAAATAACAATATTGTGCTTGTGGTTACATGACCATTCATCACTATGCAATTTCTTCTGATATGAATTTCAAAATAAAAGCCTTGTGTTAGTGCTATTAGTTAATAATAATTTCCAATAATCTAGTGTAACAACATTACACTCGCCACACATGCTCTGAGCCTCCTTACCACATCCTTTCTCTCTGAAGGTTTCAGGGTCTTAATTTTTTTTGCAAAAATACAGGTTATTCTTGTGTTTGCTGTTTCCACAGAAAATACAACCTGCTGGGTCACTGCTCGCTTTGGTGGCTCTTGTTCTGGCATGCCTCAGGTCAGCTCTGGTCTTCTTCCTGCTTGGTTCATCTTCTCTTAACTGCTCCAGCTGCTCATATATTGTCTTCTGCTCTTTGAGGAATTCAAGGAGCTTGTCGAAACAAGTGTGTGGTGCAACAGCATTTTTCTCACCAGCAATATAAACCAGCCATTCCTTCTCAAGTGTCTCCGGGAGTTTGCTCTCAATCAATTTTGTCACAAAGGGATTCTTCATACCCTCCGGTCTCTCGAAGCTCACTTGGGTCATACAGGACCTTTTCAACCATTTGAATCAGCTCCACTATTTTCCTGGCTTGGTTAACTCTTATTGGTGGCTTGCAACTCTTCCACGCTTTCGAGGGCAATAGCAACTTGATGGCTGGTTTTGGCGAACTGTTGGCTGTACCTGCTTCTTTCTCAGAATCCTGCTTGAATCTAGTTTGAATAAATTCAGACTTTCTGGAAACCAGCTTGAAGAGACAAACCTCAAGCTCACTCAGATGGCTGTTACAGTCTTTTTGCTCAGCAAAAGGGGCCCAACGATTCCACCGGATATGCGCGTCTCTTGCAGCTTTAACCAATCCTCCCAGGTGGCTCAGCATGATGTCATATGCTTCCAGGTTCGCACAAGGTTGAACAGAAAAGACCCGGTCACATTCCTCCTCTGCCACTTGGAAAGCCAGGGACATTTGGGGATTCCCAAAACTTCTTCAGAGCGTCTTCAGAATTTGGGGATTCCCAAAACTTCTTCAAAACGTCTTCAGAATTAGATCTTTTCCCTCCTTGAGTTTCTGATCACATTCCCTTGCGGTCTTCTCTAGGTCAGCCTTTTGTTGGGAACCTAATGCTGGCACTTCCTCTGCATCCAACTCAGCCTCACCCTCCATGCTAAAAGCAGCCTCCACATCCTCATTTGCCTTCCTGACTTTTGTGGCTTGAAGTGAAAGGTTGTTGAGGCTTTCTCTGAGCTCTTACTCACCCATGTCTGTATGGGTCCTTGAAATGGAATTGACGAGTTGAGAGAAGAGCTTTTTTGCACTGGTTCTTTCAGCTTTAAGCTGCTCCAATGACTTTGTCTCTGCCATACTCTCTGGTTGGAACAGCAGAATAATGATGCACACTTTGGGATGACACCACGCCAGTTTACCTTTCTTCTTCCATCCTCCAATCCTGGTCGCGGTTTTTCACTGTCAAGTGTAAAAAAACCTTTTAAAGGCATAAACATACAAACAGTGTAAATCACCAGCAAGCCCAATAAAATGCATAAATTAGCAGGATAAACATGACTCAATCATAACTTTTTTACAGAACATCAGTACTAATCAGTATTAAGGAAACATTTAAACCATGAATATTTCACCAGGCCCACACATAGGAGTTGGTAGATATCTCACATTAAGTTAAAGCTGGTAGATATTACACAGCTCAATAACAATAAATTACATTCAAATATAATTAACTTTACATTTTAAGTACAGAATAAATAGATTTTAATAGATTTAACACATTTGTATAAATTAATTTACTGGATTCTACCTACAAAGATTATGAAATAACGTGCTTTTAACCATATTTATCAATTAATTGCTATTTTAATAAAAAAAATCTATATTTAATTATATAGTCAGGTCACATAAGTCTTTTTATATACACATTCATATCAAATGAATTTTAAGCAATATTTTATAGTATTTAAACTATTTAAACTATTCAAATCATGAATTACCAAATTAAACCAGGCAAACTTAAATCAAATTCAAGTAAATCAAATTTAGGTAAATAATTAACAAACCATAATTGTTAACCAAAATATGAACTTATAAAAAGACTTATTAACCCACTACACAATCACCTCATGAATTGAAGATACATTACTCAAACCAAAAGCGCGATCTTCAGAGTGTCATTGAATGCTACATTCATTCACCCTGGTAGCAGTTACTATTATAGCATGCATGACAACACAGTGTTCTTTAGCCAGCTGAGCTTCAACCCTGTCCTCCCGGCTGTCACTTCAGAGTTCTTTGGTGAGTACCCGCACTCGCACAGTGTTTGAAATCAAGCTTAATACTCATTTTTCTTAAAGTCAGTGCTGCTCTTTGCCATAGCATCAATTCCTGGTGCATACCAATAAAAGCAACAATGCGCTGCCTTATCCGGCCCAGGAACACGCAACAGATAGCGGATTCGTTTCACCTGGTACTAATGAGGGAAGGCGGGGTGATGTGCAAGTGAAATTTTAAGCAACCTTTGCTGATGGTTGTGCTGCTGTTGTTGTTTTATGCAGGTTGAAGGTCACATTAGCCGAGATCCTTCAAGACTCTGGAAACCAACCAAAGGATGGGAAGAACGCACCAAAGAGATTGGGCCATCAGGAGGTGGACCTGTTTATCACATGTTTCATAGGTATGGATTTATTCATTAATATGTTTACATAAGCCACAAGTAAAGCTTTTGTCTTCATTTCACAAATTGCATCATGACATGATTATCCCAATCAAAAGTTCACCCGCACATCAAACTCTGACTGTTGTATCTCTGATCAAGTGTGGAAACTGAAAACTGTCATGGCTTTCAGTGGTGGAGACCAGCTGTAACATGTCTTTTCCTTCCTTGTGGAGAGACTCTGAAGAAAACAGCCAGAGTCACAATAAAAATATATTTGAATTGAAATGCTTTCAATATATCACTTGGAGGGTCCCATCAGGATAAAAGATATTTCACCATACATTTCTACTGATTTGTATTCCCTATAATGAAACAATTGGGCACAAAACCACCATGGCAGCAAAATTTCTTCTGTTAAACTTGTCACCTGTCTTGTGTTTTTACATGTTTATTTCAGCATCTGTGTGGCCCATTCATTCCTGTATTCTGTATTAATGCCATGCAAATGTTCAATGTTCTCATGTGTAATCTGTCTATCACAGGGCAATCCCGACATGGAGACAAGGCCTTTAAATTCGTGCTCAGAGCTTCCAGACATGCACAAGAATTTAATGAACTTTTGCTGTTCTGTGTAAAAAAAATTTTATGGAGTTGTTCACTTCTGTTAGATGAAACACAAGCACAGATTTGTGTAGTTTGTATGAATAAATAAAATAAATAAACAATTTTCACTCCTTGCCTCTTGCAGCAATTTACTTAAATATTTTTACCGGCATTTAATGTAGTAATATAATCTGGATAACATTTAAAATAAAGTAAACAACGATAAATAAATTAATATAGAATAATATTTGGCATATGATTAATATTAGCAGATAGTTTTAGGGTCTCCTGTAACTGCCCATGAAGTAACTGGAACCTTGCCATTCAGGTCAGTCCAAATTTTTCACAGGTATAATAAAACTAGTAGTTCACACTGAAAATTATTTCAACACATTCAGTACTGACTGAGTTTGTACTATACAGCTGCAGGGTTATGACTCATCTGGTGTCATCCAAAAGAAAATGATTTCCTTTTGTCTGGTTTCTCTCAAGGTTTTTTCCTCATGGTGTCTCAGGGTGTTTCGATGTCACCATCACCTCTGGCTTGCACATTAGAGATGTCTGTAGAGCTGTTTTGTGACAAAGTCCATTGTTATAGGAGCTATATAACTACAACGGACTTGAATTAAATTTCTTTAATGGGCATATACCTTTTATTTGTGTAACAGAAATTGATGGAAATCAGGACAAAATCCCTGAGGTAATATTAGGAAGAAATCTTTCCAGAAGCAAATGGAGTCCAGCTACATCCTATAAAATCAAACTGTATCATGTGTGTTAATAGGATGGTCAATGTTAGTACCATGATCCATATGATCATGGTACTATGCCCTAAAACCAGTCTGCTCTGGTAGCTGGCTATGAAAACCCAACATCAGACCAGCTCAACTAAACAAACCCAAATTATAAAATCTATTCAAAATGTATATTTGGACTACTGGGAAAGTGACAGTAAAAAAAAAAAAAGTACAACGTGGCAGAATACATTTTTAGCATCATTTTCCTTCAGTGTGTGTGAGGGAGACACACACACACACACACAGAGAGAGAGAGAGAGAGAGAGAGAGAGAGAGAGAGAGAGAACGAACGAACCCACCCCACACTGTGGTTCTTACATTTTTCCAGATTTATTGACAAATTCAAAATATAAATATTGTCGGTGTTTACGCATAAAGGACTCCCAGATCCCTGTACAAACCGGACTTTTATTTTCGCGGATGTTTTCCCATAATGGCGCTCCACCGGAAATCGTCACTCTGCCTGCACAAGAAAAGATGGCGGAAGAAGACAATTCATTTGATGATTTTGAGCATATTGATTTTTTAAGAGACAGACATGTACGGTTTTTTCAGAGGTGCCTTCAGGTCCTACCGGAGCGATACGCTTCATATGAAACTAGCAGGTACATAAAGACGTTTACCACTGTTTTTGTTTTTAAACACGGTTTCCGTTTTTTTCTTTAAGCTAAGCTAATTGTGCTAGCCATGTAATTCATACAGTGTATCACAGGAAGACAACAAATTAACACTTATAATAGTACAAATGCTATCCATTTGACCTGTGATTTATATGTAAATAAGGGTATAAATAAAGACATTTACTTCTACGTGATTCTGTTGGACTACATACATTCCACGACAATACAAATAAATATTATATGTCGACTAAAAATAAATCGATGAGTTAATTAAAGGCCAGTAGAATTGTAACATGCTGATGTCACGTGACCTCCTTATTTATTCGAATAAAGTGTATTAGCTTTGTTTAATATACTGTATATGCACACGTTGCATAAAATAGTAGTATGTGGAAATATCTGGGGTTTTTCTTTCTTTTTTTTCTTTTTTTCATTCTAGGTTGACAATTGTGTTCTTTGCCCTGTCCGGACTTGATGTTCTTGATGCCTTGGATGTTGTAGACAAACCCAGCTTGATTGAGTGGATTTACTCATTACAGGTTTTACCCACAGAAAATCGTACGTACTGTGTCTTATTCTTATTATACTTATATTTACTTAATATACATAATATAGTTACTACTTGCAAAAGAAATTTTCTTGCAACTAAAAATTTATTATTATTATTATTATTATTAAAAAGGTTTTTCTGTTCGAATACAGACACATACTAGAGCTGGTATAATACATCAGTATGTTGTTATAGTAAGTATGTAAGACTATGTATCACTAATATCTGCAGACTTTTATCTAAGTAATTAGACACTGTTTAGGTGTTAAATTGTACTGTTAAAATGTTCACATTTAAAATAGTTTTTTGTTTGTTTTTCTTATTTTCTTTTTTTTAAATGACTAGAGCTTGTAGTAAAAAAAAATCATAATAATAATCTTTATTATAAACGTCTGTTATTATGGAATGATACAATATAATAAATTTCCCAAATTTATGTTTATCTGAGTCTTTTGAGTATTTATTTGTTTGTTTGTTTGCTTGCTTATTTAACTTACTGGTTATCATGCAAACCATTAGATGGCAGTATTGGTGTTTGTATTAGTGCTGAAAATCCCGGCCTTTAACATATTGACGGTTTGTTGCCTTTTATTTGTCCCCCCTTCCTTCTCATTATCACTAGAATCTAATCTTTGGCGTTGCGGCTTTCGGGGGTCTTCACACATTGGTGTTCCGTACAATGTCTCAAAGGTAGGATTCTGTTCAACACCTGTTCAAGACCTGCGTACACCTTGTAGCTACACTCACTGACCTTTTTTAGGAGACACACCTACTGCTGAGGTGCACTTATCAGGAGATATCAAATTACTTACTGTAGGCAGTATGTTGGCCTGTTTTATGCCATCCATCAGTTGAAAGCGAGCACCGCAGACAACTGCTGAACACGTCTTATTCAATTGGGTGATCATAGCAGTGAAATTGAAATGGTAGTGGTATGTTAATAGGAGTTGCACTGTTAAGCATATACGAGGGGCAGTAGTGTTATTTACTAGTCGCTTTATTTAACACAGAGACCACCCTGGCCCATTTTGGGGGTGTACAGCTAGAGATAATCAGATATTCATCTCAGTTAGAGATAATCATTTTTCTATGCACACTTTTTTTTTTAAATCAAATGAATGGAAGAAAATGGGGAAATGTTAAAAGATTTAAAACAGAAATGAGAAGAAGGGGAGAGACGATTAGACATAAATGTAAACTTGTGTACCATTTTTACTAGCGAATACCTGATAAATTGAGAAACTAATGAAGGTGTACCTAATAAACTGCCTGTTTTATTTACATTAATATAGTATTAAGTTAAGGGTTCAGCCTGTCAGAAAGTCCATCACTGTATGTTTGAAATTTTTCTGCTTTGTGACTGGTTTATATTCAGATTTACACTTTAAGTTGTCTGTGAATTTAACATCCTTTTGTAATGTTTGGTCATGTATATGTGGATAACTTTGTGTCATTTTGCTTTTAGGGACCCGGAACTCCTCATCCTTATGACAGTGGCCATGTGGCTATGACCTACACTGGCCTGGCCTGTCTCATTATTCTGGGAGATGACCTGAGTCGGGTCAGTAAGGAGGCCTGTCTGGCGGGTTTGAAAGCTCTACAGCTGGAGGATGGCAGGTATTTATTCCATCTGTTGTAGTAATCTAAACCCCAGATGCTCTAAAATGCACACAGGATATTAATCCTTTGATAGAAGTCGATATGGAGAGGGTTCATTTTTAGCTTAAGTCAATAGAACTAAACATCACCCATCAGAAACAAGAAAAAATACAGGGACTGTACTCATAGACAAATGTTAGAGCTTGTAATATACTGTAAGTAGAAAACAAATTAACTTAAAAATTCTCTTCTTATTATGTGTCGAACAACAGTGTAATTCATGTATAGTCTGACCAACTGGACAAAGTTATTTGAGCATTTAGATTTTTGTTTTTGTGTATAAAGTCATATGAGTGTTATTATAATATGGCATATGTGAATTGAGATTTTATTTGACATCACTTTGCTTCTGCTTCAGAATTCCTTGGCTTCTAAGGAGAGATTCCTCAAAATATACAATAAAGCATTTTGTGTTTTTGTTTCCTCATGCTCAGTTTTCTCAGAGTTAGTGCTGAGAAACAATTTAAGTCTCATCATTTAAAGTTAGAGAGACAAAGACAGAAGGAATCTGTCATTGAGTGAAATCCTTTGTACCACCACCATTTTTTTATATCTAGTCGAGTTGTGTGCGCTGTGCCTTCTTTGTCATCTTTGTCCACAGTGTTTAGGCTTCTGTACTAGCGTTTGGATGGCACTGAGACAAATCTAAACTTTTTATGCACTTGTAGAAGGTGGGGTTTGTCCTGTGTAGTAACATATCCCACAAAGTTCATTTTCTAACAGACATATGATGGTGTGTTAAACCTGTGCTTATGAGTGAATCTGTTCAGGACAGACCAGTGGAATCAAATGTGCTGCTCAGAGTCAGTTAAAGTGTTTGCTGTCTGTTTTTTTTCCTACTCTGCAGTTTCTATGCAGTGCCTGAGGGAAGTGAGAATGACATGAGGTTTGTGTACTGCGCCGCATGTATCTGCTATATGCTGGACGACTGGTCGGGAATGGACTGCACAAAAGCCATCGATTACATCAGAAGGAGCATGGTGAGTCAGAGAGACTTCCACTTTTAGGGTGATCAACTTTCTTTCTCAATAGCACGCAGCTAGCAACCCTGCACTAAAGACATTTAGTGGAGTTACAGAGACCTTTTTACTAACAACATGCTTTACAGTCACATTGCACTGATGTGTAGTCTTTTAGTTCCACACATCCACTCTAGGACATATACAGTATCCGATACAGTAATTATCTGAACACAAAAGCTGGGCTTCATTACTGCTGTTCTTCGTTTCAACCCTGAGAGCGTGAAAGAGTTTCATCTGGCTCAGAGGAAATCCACTGTGTATAAGGCAGTACTAATCTTTTAGAACACTGCTGAGTGCAGAAGTCTGTGTCTGGGAGGATTGTCGAAAAAACGCAGCAGTTTATCTACAAAATAAATGTGAGCCAACTTGGCCTCGCTTTCTGTGTGGGAGAGATCTTTTGTCTCCTCTGGCAATCACAGTGACACAAGCAAAATGTGGTCATCTGTGAGCTCGTGTATGCGGAAGGGGGCAGATAAGCGCTTTCCTCTGAGCGGGTAACGCTGCCCTGTGACACTGCCTGAGCAGCAGCGTGTAAGCCTGTCTCCATATTTATTCCATTTGACAACAATTCAAAACATAGCACAATAATTTAATGATTTATTTCACCACAGACCTAATCTAAAAAAAAAAAAAAGACTGTGTACTAACAGATATGTCAAAAGTCACTGAGTAAGTATGGTGGCGGAGACAGTATTACAGTGGATCTAAAAGCTTTTTAGAGGACAAGAAAGTTGAGGCTGTTATAAAGGCAAGGGCTGGATATAAGTTATAAGAGAATAAGATCACATTCAGAATGCTTTTAAACAGAATTATTAGATTTTTTTTTATTATTATTATTTGATTATGATTATCTTAACACACTTAACCTTTTTGTTACTGCTAATGAATAATAGCTAATAAATTAGACACTAAACATTTTTTGTTTTAGGGTTTCTGTCTTTCAATTTATAATAAAAGGTAATAATGTTTTGCACTTTTCTATTTCTAACCTGTATAAATAACTGTATGTGCTCCAGGAGCTTGTATTTAAAAAAAAAAAAAAAAGAGATGTCCTGTGTTGTTGGATTGTTCTCAGGTAGATAAAAATATACAGTATGGCGCTAAAATGGAGGGATTTTCAGGGCATAATCCTTTAGGAGCACATTTTGCTGTTTGAGTACTAAACCCTCCCATGAGGTAGGAAATAGAAAAGCGGTGCTTGTAAATATTTGGTTATTATAGATTTCAAATGTTGTCTAGGCTCCATTTAACTTTTCATGTGCTTTTCTCACGAATGAGGATGTCGAAAGGAACAGTTTCTTTCTCTCTTCTTGTTTGAAGCAGAGGTTATTGTTTTGCTTTTGTATTCTTTTCTGGTATCAGTCGTTGCTGTGTTTCCTTTAATCCATTGTGGCATGAAAAGTGTCGCATACATTTCAGGTTTACTCTGAGATTACACAAGTGACATTAACTGTTTATTTAAACAAGTCAGGTATAGGGACTGATTAATATAGCATTAAAATGCTATTTAAACTCAGTAGGGCATATTGGAATGAAATTGAATCATTTGGCTGTGTCTAAATAAAACAGTATGTGACTAATTAAGCTAAACAAATTGCTGATGACTGTATGATTGTGACTATGTATCTAGTGCCCAGTTGTGTCTGTATCTGTAACTGGATTCATCTGGAGACATTGCTCACTTCAAATCGAGATAATCCACGCTACATATTCACACCTACACTCTTGTACCGGCCCATTCATGTAGTTGTACTTTGATATTGTACATAGTCCCTAGTTCTTTGTTATTTTCTGTAGCTCTGCGTTTTTATGTAGCACCGTGGTCCTGGAGGATCACTGTTCATTTCACTGTGTACTGCACCAGATATTGAGGGTTGAAGCGACTCGACTGTGTTGCATCAAATATCAGAATTGGGGAAAACATGTGGAGGGATTTGAGTACAGTAATACCTCGGGATACGAGTTTAATTCGTTCCGTGACCTTGCTCGTATCTCAAAGCAATTTTCCCCATTTAAATGAATTGAAATCCCATTAATCCGTTCCAGTTCGCAAAATTCCACTCCAGTTGTTTTGTTTGTGTTTTGAATATGAAAAATGTACAGTATCTGTATTTATAAATGACAAATATTGTATAAAACATACAGTAATAAAAGAGAATATTAAAAAATAAACTGCTTTTACTATAAAGTGTATTATTTACCTTGGAGATCAGATGACTTGAGCTAACGGAAGATGCGCATGGAGGTTGAGGAAGTCTTTTGAACCTTCTGTTGAGGTTTTGTCTCGTACGTTCACTTTCGTTCATTTACTAAACTTCACTAACATTAATGAACTTAACTGAAATTCTCTTAACTGAACTTAATTGCTACAATTTCTGTTTTCTTTACATTAATTTTCTTCATCACTTTTCTCTTCTTGTTTTTGCTTTTTTGTCACTCTTTCCTCAGTAACATCTGCCGGTCCTTTTAATAAAAACCTGTCTGGTCGGCATATTAAATGCGGTGTAGTTGCACAAGTTAAAATTTTTTAACAGATCCAACGCTCAAAACGGATCCGAAAATTGCGGATCCGCAGGTGGTCGGCACCTCACGCAGCGCCTTTGCGTTCATAGGAAATGAATGACTTCCGGTTTATCGGCAGTCGTTTGTCGTGTGCAGTGGAAAGATGGCTTTAACCGGATGAGACGCGGGAAGCTGAGGCGCACAGAAACAGAGCACATGTGGTTGTTGGGATCTTTGTTTTGGCGACGGCGTCGGCTCGGATGCTCGTATCTCAAAGATTTGCTTGTATCTAAAGGCAAAAATTTGGTCGAATCACAGCTCGTATCTCAAAAAATCCATATGTCAATGCACTCGTATCTCGAGGTATCACTGTATTTCACAAATCTTCTGGGATGCTCGAGTTTACATAGAATGTGTGTGTGGGTTAAAGCACCTAGTGTTTGACACAACACTCAACAGACTTGTGTCAAATTAAATTGTGCACCATTCCACCATACAATTACATTTATATTACATAATGTGAAATAAACATTTCAAATGAATCAAGCCAATATGTCCTCTGAAAACCAGTGTTGTATAAAGTAGGCTATTAGAAAGCAATACTTTAGTAAAAGTACAAGTATCGTACTAGAAAAAGACTTTGGTAGAAGTGAAAGTTACCTTTTAGAATATTACTCAAGTAAAAGTCTTAAAGTATTTGATATTTACTGTACTTAAGTATCAAAAGTAATTTTCTGATATTGAATGTACTTAAGTATTTGAAGTAAAAGTAAAAAGTAAAATTTCAGTGATTTTCGGTAGGCATAAGAGCAGGGGCAGTTCTAGGGTTTCATCTTTAGGGGTTTTAGCCCTCAGTGAGAATTTAAAACAAGAAGAGTTTTATATTATATATTATATGACTACATAGTAAGCCAAAAGTTATGGTATTATTAAATGGCAAAAGTGGACACCAAAATTGTATGCATGATGTAATGATGCCGGTCTTGAATCAAATCAGTTCATGTATGTGTGCATTCTCTACAAACAGTGTGACCAATGAATGCAGACATTAATAAACAAAATATATTCAAAAGACAAAGACCAAATCAATAAATGTTATTTTTATTTAGTATTGAATGGATTGTTTGCATTAATATTTTGTTTGTGTTATCAACTCTGGTAATAAGAATAGTGAAATTTTACTGCTTTTGGTTGCCGTCTTTGCGGCTTTCCACCGATTAACGTTATAGATAAATGCCTCGAGTTCTGACTGCGGAGCATAATGCAATCTAATCTAGGAGCAGTGATTTGCCGCACACATTTCTTCTGATTTTATTTTGTAGTAACGAGTAACGAAGATGCTTAGTGGAAATATAGCGGAGTAAAAGTATATATTTTATCTAGGAAATGTAGTGGAGTAAAAGTGAAGTAAAGTCCTGGGGTCTCATTTATAAAACTGTGCGTAGGATCCATGCTAAAAGTTTACGTACGCCCAAAAGCCAAAAATGGCGTACGCCAAAAAAAATTCCGATTTATAAAACCGTGCGTACGCACACCTGTAAGCAATCTTCCCTTTATAAATCACAGATCACCTACAGATGTGCGTACGTGAACCAGCCTCAAATCCCGCCCTGTACACGCCCATTTTTAACCATAAATTGTCAATGCAAATCACTGCGCGAGCACGAGAGTGGACCTCATTATAATGAGTTTCCTCTGCACTCTGAAAAATGGGGTGAAGAGCCAGCGTCTCGGGGGGTAGCCACTGTCGCCTGCAGGTTATAATTATATTAAAAGCAACATTGTCATAATTATATTAAAAACAAAATTGTTACAGTTTCTACTTTTTAATATTGTTAAACTCCAGCCATCACGTAATGTACTGCGCCTGCATTTAATCTTTTCCTTTCACTGCTATGTGTCAAGATAAAGGAATCATGTGTTGAACCAGGCCAGCGTGCCACAATGTTTGTGAGGGTCATGTTGGAGTCACATGATTTGCATATTAAGAGAATGCACATCCTTTCTATTAACATACCTGTAAGCAAATTCATTTTCATATGGTGCCCTTATAGCAACATGAGCGAAGTCAATTGCGCCGATTACATTTGGGAAACCAGACATTGCTGCAAATTGCATTTTAATTTCGGCCTGTTCTCGCACAATGTAGGGGAACCTGATGTATCGACTACCCATATTAAGTATACCATTCGAAACGACAGATATTCTGGCACTCAGGGACGGCTGTGATATACCAGACCTATAGGGTGAGATGATAGATTCCAATAGAATTATTTCTTATACAAAAAGGTCTTAGACACAAAGTTGACGATTACTTATATATATATTTTTTATATAAATAATTTACCTGTCTGCCAATTCCCGCTGGAAACAGCCGGTTGCCAAGAACCCCAGAGTGGTGAGGACTTGTATTTGGACTGGGATGGCATGGTTCCGGTGTGTTGCCCTCTCTAATACTGGACCCAATTCAACACATACATCTAAGAGCACAGCTCTAGGGAATCTAAATCGGCTTATTAGCCAGTCATCATCATGGGCCAGGAAATCATCATGGTCCCTGAAATCTCGTTCTCTCCTTATTCTGCCATTGGCGTAATCCTCCAACAGTGCCAGCCATCATGAAGCATTACATACCCGGGTCACCGGAGGATTTATATGTTTCTAGCAATTAGACTGATAGTTAACACTTTGACAAAATCACAGAATTAATTTGTGGGCGAAAATGTAAGACGGAAATGTTATAGTGAACACATGACGGTTTTGTAATGAACACCGTAATAGTTAGGACCGATGATGAGTACAGATTGTGCTTCATGACTGTATTTGCAGACTTTGACATTTTATGATATATGTACATTAAGGAAAATATTTCATTTTTACACTGTGCTCTGCAGTTCTCTAATACATGGGTATTTCATGCTATTCTGTATCACATGTAGTTCGGCCATCTCCTCCTGCGCTCCTGTTATGGACAATGTGACTGTAAGGCAGCGCTGATCATTCATTCATTCATCTTCTATCGCTTATTCGAACTACTCGGGTCACGGGGAGCCTGTGCCTATCCTCAGGTGTCATTAGGCATCAAGGCAGGATACACCCTGGACGGAGTAGCGCTGATTATTATTATTATTATTTTATTTTTAATACATTTTGAATTACATTTGGATTTTACTAGATCTGTATATATAGCCTAAAACAATCGGCACAAATAACACTGTTGGATTTAACCTTCATGATAATGTGGATATAACATATGAAATGGAGTGAAAATTAAATGTCATTAATTCTTATAATCGTTCTTCTCACATGAATTTTCTACAATCTAACTTCAGTTCACGACATCACCATCTGTGTCACCAATTCCCTTTGTCTCCAGAATGTGCGTACGCACGTCTCAAAGTCTGCTTAAAGGTGCGCACATTTTCCCGTCAAGTTTGTTTTTTATAGATCACAACCTTTGCGCAAAAACTGGCGTACGCACGTTTCTAGCTCCGTTTTGTGCGTATGCACGCTTTATAAATGAGACCCCAGATATGTGAAATTTCTGCTTAAGTACAGTAACGAAGTATTTGTACTCCGTTACATTACAACACTGCTGAAAACAGGCTGGTCTTTATTATGAATCTGGAGAGTTAAAAATTTAAAAAAAAATGGAATGGAAAAACATTGGCTTTCTCAAATAATAGCTATAGTTCAGTGACTATTCCTTTAATCATACCTACATGATTATTCAAACAATATAATCAGCTAATAAAGGATTGTGGGTGAAAAACTAGGAGTAAGTCTCAACGAATTGTGTCCCCCAAGCGGCAAAGGGAGACTGCTAGGATTATTTTTTTATTGCTTTTGAGATTGTTTGATGCAAAGCATATATGGGTCATCAGAAAATGGTGTTCAAGCAGGGTGCATGGAGTTTTGTTTTCTCAGAAAACATCTGAGTTTATTGTAGAGGCGATATGAACCCTCACATGATGTTGGTGTAAAGTACCCAAAAGGTTTTAGCTTTGTCAATCTAAGCACTTTCATTCATCAGTAGGGGAAAACCCTTCAGTTAAAATAGGAAAAGAAACTGTACAGGCCAAAAACATATTGTTCTTTAAATTCTCACAAAATAATTTCAATTTATTACAGGACTCTGGTCAGACATAAGAAACTGGGATCAATACATACAATAACGTGTTCTAGAAATGCACTAATTGTGTTGAACAATTGTGTGAACCGTTTTTTTATCTAACGTGACATTGTCCCTTGGTCTCACCTTTTGTAAAAAAAAGTACAGCTACACCATGATACAAGGACCAGACCAGGCCTGGTCCAAGCTTGTTAACTAGTTAGCAACTGCTACATTTCGTTAGCAACCTGAAACACCTTAAACGGAAGGTGAAAATTAGCCCACCAGCTAGTTTTAATAGTATTCATTTGGTTAAGATTGGAAAATTGCCCATATTGAAATGAGTCATGTTAGCATCCTGCTCATGCAGGTAGCTAGATTAGTCACTTATTTCCTTTAGTCTGTGTTAATGCATTGCCATGTCAGCTAATTTCCTAGTTAGTACTGTGTTATATTAGCTCTCACTTTATAGCATAGTCACTAACATGGGGCTGGGTATCTTTTCACTGGAGCTTTTTCGCCTACCAAGTGGGCAAGCTAATGAATTTAGTAAAAAGTAAAAACGTATCCTAATCATGACCCCTGTATTTACACACGTACTCAAGTGACAGTAAATGCTTCTGCGATTGTACACAGTATAATAAAAAAAAATGAATACTACAAATTAATTTCCAAATCTGTTTTGTTTGTCATTAACTGTAGGATTTATGTAACCCCTTCTGATTGAATCATTCTTTTCAGTCCTATGACAACGGCATTGGTCAAGGAGCTGGCTTGGAGTCTCACGGTGAGTAAAGCTTATTTGAAACGTTGTATTGTACTGCCCACGCAAACGGACCTGCACGTATCAGCCCCTTCAGGATGTGTCTGCCATCTGTCGCTTCCTTGTCGCTGTTCAATGTGAGCAGGCTGCATTCTCTTTCACCATCTATTCATCTTCCCTGAATAGTCATAGCTCACTTGAGTTTCTGCAGCTACTGGGATCACTGTGTGATTCAACAAAAGATCACAGGACTTTGATCTTCCCAGAGCTCCACCTTTAACAGTAACTCACCGGTCAGGCACTATTATTTGGTGGAACATCCCAGGAAGTGAATCTAAATGCACAGGACAGGAGTGCTTCAGGCACTTGTAATTTTACTCCACATTTGACCAAACAGTTTCTATATTTAGTTATAATTGTTGCATATTACTCACAATCCACTTTATGTGGCTAGGACAACTTACTTCAAGATCTTAGCTCTGTCTTGTTTTATGTATGACAATAAATGCTACTTGACTTGACTCTTGACTTGTTACAATTAGCAGGTATATTTAACCCTAACCCAAGTATCAATATTATACGTAATTAAAATCTTAATAAATCTTTTTTTTAATCATAATTATAGGAAAATCTATAGAGGATTTGTGTCGGGTCTAACATTTATCCCGTCCTGTCACCATTTCCGTTCCATTTGCTACATTTCCGTTCTCTGACTATAGACTACTGTCTACTGTGTTTGATGGGAAGTGCTGACTGAAGGACTGACTGAATATTCCACATGCTATCATTAACGCACAGTATTATTACTGTCTCTCTCTTTTCTTAGGCGGCTCCACATTTTGTGCCATCGCCACGCTTTGTCTGATGGGGAACTTAGAGGAGATGTTTAGCGAGCGCGAACTGAACCGAATACGCAGGTGGTGCATCCTCAGACAGCAGAATGGTTTCCATGGACGCCCTAATAAACCTGTGGATACGTGTTACTCATTCTGGGTCGGGGCGACACTGGAGGTAAAAGAAAGCCTGTGTTTCTGACATCCGCTTATGTTGGAGGATTTGTTCCAACAGATATTCAGTAATTGCACGGCAGACATTATGAATAAGGCTGCATGAGATACGAGACGTATTTGAATGTTGCTGAAATCAGGTCGCGTATTCCTGAAATACTGAGCTGACATTCCAGAAACTTTCCGTATTCTTTCTATGAAACGCACAAACACTTGTGGCTCTAATGATACAAGGAACATTTAATCACTCTGGAAAGCAGTAAATGATTACACAATATTTCCTCCTAGTGCTCCCACAAATATTCTCTGAATATCCGTTACACATCGCTTTAAATGAATCGGAATTATATAATGAGTCAGAAAGCACATTGTTATTAATTACACGATTCCTCCCAGGGGAATGTACTGTTTTAATAGCATACGTGTTGCGTTTGGCTGTTAGAGCACAGTTCTTCAGTGTGTATTGTCTGCGTTTGATTGATTACTGTCAGTTAGAAGAATGTGTGTTTGTCCTGAGCAGAGACCTTTCACTGTTGCTGCGTGTTCTCTGTTTGAGGAAACAGAGCAAATGATTGTTTGTTTGTTTATATTCCAGCCGTTCCAGCAAAGACCTTACTTTTATGCTGGTAAATGGAGGATCAGGGATTTTGCAGTTTAAATTGTACGGTCCAAAAAAAAACAAACATTATATCTAATAGATGCCATATTTTTCTACTCATTGCAGGGCTAATGCCTTATGATGTGGTAAAAATCCTGAATTTTGTATTGAAATATATTTCATATTCTCCACCATCTTTGACTGTGTGTTTTACATCAGCTTAGTGAATCTGTTTTGCTCCGTGTTGTGTAATTCACCACCAATTGATGTACATGCTTCTACTTGGAGAAAAAATAGTAATCAAACTAAATCTTTTCAGCTCCTTGATGTATTTCAATACACCGATTTTGAGAAGAACCGAAACTACATCATGTCCACTCAAGACAGTTTGGTTGGTGGATTTGCTAAATGGCCAGACAGCCATCCAGGTAAAATTACAGTCTCTCTCTCTCTCTTTGTGTTCTCTCTCTCTCTCTGTGCATTCACTACTGCCATCTGAAACCACAGTGTAATTCAGTACATGGGGTGTGAATGTCTAATTAATGAGTACAGGCTCAACTGCAACAGATTGTGTTTAGGTTACCGGAAAATTTCCGTTCACGTCGAGGCAGTTTGATTGTTGGTTCGTTTCCATCTCCATATTTTATTTTTTCAGTACTCCTATCAGTGTTCTAGAGATAGGAGCAGTGTTTAGAAGAGAGGTTATGCAAGGTTGCAAGGTTATCTAAAGTTTATGTTTTGTACTTTCAGGTTTTTATATATATATAAATTCCTGCTAGATATTTTGTGTTTTGGTAAACATGAATAATTCTTGAGAATGAACTCTAATACAGTGGCTCTGGAAAGTATTCACTTTAGACCCTTTCTGTTTAAGATTTCATTTAGAATGGAGTCAGTTTACATTTATTTTTGGCCATCATATATATATATATATTACTAACACAACAGATAGGGTTAGTGACCTCAGCAGGAGACATGGCAAACAGTACTTTTAAGGAATATTGCTTTTGATTTAAATGCTCCTTAGATGAAGATGGACAGGAAGTAGGGCCACCAGTTTTACCAGAAGCACCTCAAGTGGGAAAGTACAGATCATTGAGCTTGCTATCAAGTGAGCTGACGTGCTGTGAAGTGGGTGTGGCTTCTACAGGATGTATTTCTGTTCACAAAACAAAGGTTAACAGAACATATTTGTCCATATTGTGGTCCACATTTGTCCATATTGTGGCACTTATTGCACTTACTCTGTATTCATTTCTTGGTTCTTGAACTTGTATAAAAGCAATATCACACTCTCGGTCATGCAGAATTACTTAACTGTGATCAATAAATAAATTGAATTTGCCTTTTGTTGCAAGTTGTAAAGATATAGAGACATCCCGACTTCATCAATGCAATCACGATTCAGTCGAGCTCAGGATAGAGTGCTTTGGATGGGGGCTCTGAACGTTTAGCTAAATAAGATTTTTCTGTTTTTGATTCTTAATTCATTTTTGATTTTAAAACATTTTTGTTGTCACTATGGATTGTTGTGTGTAGATTAATAGCAAAGTGCAGAAACTGAAGTCAGCTACATACGTTTCATACCCCATTGTATATTTAAAATAATAATTCTTCACATTTTTGATTAGGACTTTTGTGTATGATGTTTGTTTTTAGCAGAACCTTAAGGATATACTTGTTACAGTGATTATATAGGTACTGATGTACATTATAGTTTGATTGCTTCCATGGTCTTTTTCATTATAATTCAATTTGAGCACATGCTAAGCAGAAATCCTTTCGACGATACTCCCTCGGGAGCAACAGGACGGCTAAAATGGACTCCATGCATTATTCATGATCTGTTAAAGAGGCCATATTCTGCATTAGAACTCTAGATTTTTGTCCATATATACACACAAGCTGGAACGACATCCTAAATGAACTTTTGTTTTAGCAGGTTTTCCTGTTCATTGCTGAATATATTAGCAAATAGTCAGTTTTAATGGCTGTGCAAAGATACTGGAGTAAAATTAGTGCAAGCTATTGCATAGTGTAATATAGTGTAATGTATATGAAGCACATCTATTTAGCACTATAGGTGATCATAAAAGTGTGAGCTAGAGAGAGAGTATGTCTGTACATCTGTGTGAGTTTGTGCCTCTGTACATGAGAGTAAGTGTGTGTGTCTGTGTGACAGTATGTCTGTACATCTGTGTATCTGTGTGAGTGTTTCTTTGTGTCCTGTTCAACTGACCCACATTTACTTCTATCTGTCTCGTCCACCTGCCTCTCAGACCCTCTTCACACCTATTTCGGCATCTGCGGCCTGTCTTTGATGGGTGAGCCCAGTCTGCTGAAGGTTCACCCGGCGCTGAACGTCAGCTACAGAGCCTTTGAGCGCATGCAGCAGCTGCACCGGACATGGAGGGAGAACTGCACATGACAGAGTGACACACATCTATTCAACCACAACAGCCTCCGAATCACATGCAAGGACACACCTCGTCCCTCTGAGCCCAGCTGCATTAACTTTAGCAGTAGATAGAAACCAAGCTGACCATGGACCGTCTTCCATAATGGAGGCGAGGAGGAGGCGATGAATAAATAATTGGGTCCAGCTTCATCTATCATTAAACCTGAAACTATCAGTCGCTGCTTAACCCAAGCACAAGGTTGTTTGGGTCCCTCATGCATCAACAAGGCGACTTGATCCTCACCACCTAGGTTTCTTTTAATGAGCTGCAATCAGGTGTTTTGTTAGATGCTGGATAGATGTGGTTAAATGTCTCTGTTTTTTAATTTTGTTTGCTTTCAATATGTTTTACTTCATGAAAGAAATCTATTCAAGCAAAACGTCCTTATGACATAATCATGAAACTATTCTTCGTTACAATAATGTGATCTCCAATAACATGCTACTTGTATTTATAACATGCTTTCGTTTCAAAGTTAAGGTTATTGTGTTGTTTTAGTAATAAACAGAGCACCTTTTGTCTTCAGTGAATGTGCCTCAGATAAATAACTCATTAATTAATAACTCACCCTTCCTTTAACCCTATCCCACTTTGCTGCAAATTGACGTCACTTCTCAAAAAAGACACTTGAATGTGTTCCAGCAAAATTGGAGAATTTATTTTTTCTATGCTTATAAAAATAGCAATGTTAGAGATTAACAAAAAAACAAAAAAAACAAAGCCTTTGTATAAGTATGAAATGCCAATACTGTAAATGACGATTTCAATGTGATTAATAAATAACTGTCTTTCATGTCAGAAGAGCTGAAAGGCAGTGCATATTTAAAAGGTAAATGAAATAAAGTATTAAATTTCTGTTATTCTACTGCATTTGGTCATTATTCAGATGGATGGTTAAAAGAATCAAAAACAAAACTCTTAGTTTCTTGTTCATTTAAGTTTATCCTAATTAATACCTGCTTAGAACTGTAGCCCATGTCAGCATGATCTATCTCCAGACAGGGACGTTTGTGGTCAAATAACAAGAGACATCATGTTAGAAGTTTAGATATAATTAGCAAAAATCTTTTCTTTCGCTGTCACATAAAACAGAGATCACAACATTGTCTTAATGTGCTTTAGGTTAGTTGAGAAACTTTAATTTTATACTTACAGAATAGTATGATGAGTTTATCACATTTTTTGAGGGTAAAAATAAATCCATCTATCCATCCATTTTGTGTACCGCATATCCTACACATATTGCATATCCTTGTGGAGAGCCCTGAATCTATCCCAGGAGACTCGGTCCAAAATCAGTGCACAATGTAGTCACACACCCATGCAGACTATGGAGAATTTAGACTTGTGAATAAGCCAACAACACGTCTTTGTACAAAGCCTGAAGCAGAGGGAGAACATGCAAACTTCATGGCCTGAAGGCAGGACTCGAACCCCCAGGTGCAAAGCAAACCACTAAACCACCTGGTTACAATAAATTATATATAATATGGATTGTAAATAAGGATTGTGCAGATGATTTTGGCAGGAATTCCCAGAAGATTACTGTTTAAATCTAAGGACTATTATCAATAATATTAAAAAAAAACACGTTTTTCCTTTAACTTCTGCCTGACATGCTGGTTCTTAAGTAGGTAGCTTTGTTAAATCGTATGTATTGAACATTAGTTTAGTTTAATGTTAAAACTAACAGTAAACTTAATTCTTATAATCATCATGCTGCTACTGTATATCTTGTGTGTAAAAAAGGCAAACATTATGTCATAGAATTAAAAATGTACTCAATTGATGTTCGGACTTGCAAGATCAGATTAATGTTGCTTTTGTGTTACATTATTCATGACAGAGTGTTTTTGTTGTGTTCCTGGAAGAACATCTGAGATCAGGCATGTCAGAGATCCAGCTTCACTGCCGTAGACATGGCTAGCATTATTGATTCAGAGGAAGTAAATTGGCTCTGGCAGCAACTCACATGCTATAATCACTTTTCTGTAACTGAAATAGCTTCACCTGATGTTAAAAGTTAACTGATAGAGCAGCTAGTTAGAATGAAATTCAGTTACTGCATGAAAGTCTACTGCACAATAGAGTCTTCTGTTGTCTTACAGCGTCGTCTTCTTCACTCTTCAATCACGCGTCTGTTGAAATCACAAAACTCCAGACTTCTGATAGTACCTAGAATATCAAAGACCTCTAAAGGTAGTTTTTCAGATTTATCTCCCAAACTTTGAAATAGACACATTCTCCTAGATTAAATACATCTTCTTAGCCAGGCATACACATAATACATCCTCTGATCAAATGCACATTATAATCTTGTGCTCTAACATTCTGAACACCAGAATTCCTCTTCACTTGTTTCTCCTTTTCTACCTCACAATGCCCATCCTGAGGCATTTGAAGATTGTACCAGCTCCTATTGTATTCCACTTCATGATTTTGGACCTTCAAAGAGAGGTTGCCAACCCCATGAAGACTTTGAGGTAAACAACCTCTCAATCACGTACATTTATGGCATTTAGCAGACACCCTTACAACTGAGGGTTAAGGGCCTTGCTCAGGGGCCCAGTAGTGGCAGCTTGGTGGAAATGGGGTTCAAACCCATGACCTTCCGATCAGTAACCCAACACCTTAACCACTGAGCTACCACATCAATACACAAAATAACATTCTACATACGCTGTATCTCCTTTGTTAAACATTTGAAGGCTCCAACATGGAGTTAGTATTAAATCTATAATGAACTCAGATGTTATGCTAATTTTTGAGATGCTCAGGAGCTGGTTACACAATTCCAAATGTCTGTATATGACCGTAAGAGGACATTATTTCTAAACAAGATAGTTTATGGTAATTCACACTGTCTAGTGTTTATAATGATTTATAATCATGCTATCCTGTGTCACCCAAATAAGGATGGATCACACGAAGCCTCGAGCCTTAACCTGGACACTCTGGACAGTCTGCCAACGATCAAAGGGCACAATCACACACACATACACACACTCCGCACAATTTAGACATGACAATCAGCCTACACCTGTCTTTGGACTGGGGAAAGAAACCAGAGTGCCTGGAGGAAACCTTTGAAGCACAGGGAGAACAAGCAAACTTCAAATGCAGAAATTTATAGGACTTTCTGATGCCTAATTAAGTGCCATATTATATATACACATGTCAGTAATGTACACTGTCATGAACAATATGCACTGCTCCTTTAAATTAGAAACTAATATTGACTTTATAAAAAATATACAGTTTGCATTGTAGCTTAATTAATTTATGAAGCAACGAATTTTATTGTCTGTAAGCAATTATATTGAAGTGAGTGGAAGAGTGGAAACTACTCTTTAGTCCTCTAATGTCACATGAGCCCACACTAAGAAATAAAGCAATATTATAATGAAAGAAATTTGGTTGTAAGACCTACAGACCATACTGGAGAACCTCTAGGTCATGATCATGATGCTGAAACATGCAAAAGGTGCAAACACTGAAACTACCAACCTACTGTATAATACAGGTGAACTACACTGATATAAGTTATAGATTAATTGGAGATCTGTTTAGATTTTGTACTTTCTCCCAATATAGGTGATCAGACCGGTTTCAGATATTTTCAATAAAAGAATGTCAGTTTCAGAGTAGAATAGTAGCAGAGTAGTTTGTCTCGTTAAGTGAGAAAGACCTCTACTATTATAGTATTATTTGCTGCATTAATCTCATTGTTCTAATACAAAAAAAAATATCCTCACTCTGTTTAATGATGTCCTACCCAAAATTATGTTTAACTACCCACTGATAGAGGAGCCAGTGGAATCTAAGCTGTGTTTGATCCTAGGCTGCAAATTTCTAACCCTTAACCAGAAAAGGCCAAAATTTCCCATCAACTTAAATTCCTACTCGTCATCTTGGGGTAGTTTTCTTAAGTTCCTTCCTAGTTTACAGAATGATGAAAAAAATGTACACAAAATCAGAAGTAAGCAAAGTTTTCTTCGGGTTATGTTATATTGTTTTAGATCATTCAAAGTACAGACATATTTGCTTATCATATGTAAAAACCTTGTCTTAAAAAATTGTCTCTACAGATTGATTAGAGTCTGAATAGGAAATGATACCTCACTACCATCACAACCATCACAACAGCTTGCAGTTAGTTGCTGCCAACAAAAGACCAGGGTTTTTTCCCACTTCATATGCTGAATTTGATGCAGGTGCAGTATTAGCTCTTGCCACCCCATACAGCAGCGGTGTCCAATCTTATCCGGAAAGGGCCGGTGTGGGTGCAGGTTTTTATTCCAACCAAGCAGAAGCCACAACAGAGTCTACTAAAAGCCAAGAACAACTGATTAAACAGGTGGAATCAGGTGTGGCTTCTGCTTGGATGGAATGAAAACCTTCACCCACACCAGCCCTTTCCGGATAAGATTGGACACTGCTGCCATACAGATACTGCTGCAAGAGCACTTTAGTCCTTTAATCTGTCCAGTTCTCTCAACTTCTCATTTGTATATTCTGCTCAGTTGTATATTCTGCTAATACCACCTTCGACACCATCATTAAATAGCCGTGCCCAGTCTCTGTACAACTGTGCCACGTAGTTCCACTCCTTTATTATGCGGGATTTCTCATTAATATGGCACTGAACATTGATGGAAATGGGTAAAAAAGAAAGAAGATTCTTTGGTGTTTTTTTTTTTTTTTGGAGCTGCTCCAAACACTGAAACCTGACTGTTATCATCAGAGCATTGAATTACACAACTCCTAATTTTTTATTGGAATAACAGAAATACAGCACCATGTTATAATGTATTAGAATTCAGGGTGAAGTGTTTCTTTAATTGGAATGAAGTGTAACACTAATTTCTGTATTATTAGCCAACATTATGCAGGTCTGGGCATCCAGGATAACCTTGGTCTTTAAGCAACTTTTCCAAACATTAGGCTGTCTGAAACCTCATTTTCACAAAGTACTAAGGCCTATTTACCACTACGTTAATTATTGTAATTGTAGCTGTTGCTTAATGAGAGCTGTGAACACAGCAACAGCTCGGCAGCGTACATGAAGCCACGCCCACTCCCTGACAGCGAAGGGCGTGGTTTCATGTTTTAAAGATGATCCTACTGGTTTATTCAATTTGACCCCTAAAGCACCGCGAGATCAGTGTCACGTTATAGACACAGGCCATTCGCACTGTGCTGTACATGTGGCACAGTGCATACAATCCTGCTGTCTTCCTTTTGCTCCTGTCTCATGGCGTGTGTATCCAGGGAGACTGAACCGCACCCCTGAGCCGCTGGAGGGCTGATATTCTCTTCTCTCTTGGTCTCTTATACACCCCTTTAACACTGCCGTTTGTATTGATCGGAATATTTACGATGTCTGACTCAGAGGATATAACGGAGTTCGGGAGCATAATGGAGCGGATTGAAAGGGGAGAGGTAAGTGTACACTGAAACATATTTCCCACGTGTTTTTTTTTTTTTTTTTTTTGTTCTCAGAAATCAGCCATTGCTTTGATCTTGGGAAGATGAGGGCTGATGAGGGAAGATGGGGGATGAAGATGTTTAATGATGATGATTGATGAAGATGATTGATGAGGGATGAAGATGAGGGATGAAGATGAGGGATGAAGATGAGGGATGAAGATGAGGGAAGATGGGGGATGATGATGATGAGGGATGAAGATGAGGGATGATGAGGGAAGATGAGGGAAGATGAGGGATGATGATGAGGGATGTTGCATTTCAGTTAAACACCGCCCTGTCTCTATGAGTACAAAATAAGCATTGGATCATTACAACATTTAGCGGGTTTTAATCAGAATTTTCCAATCTAGGCAACGTTTTATCTGGGAATATAGTACATTCATGTGCTATCGGGATTCTCGTACTTACTGACCCCTAGCTGTGAACATGACCGTGCAGATACCGTTATAAGAGCTGGCAAGTGCTCAGAGTTATACATAAACACCCTCACACTAACTACAGCACAAAATGCTCAACTATTGCAACAAATATTCAAGATGAACATAACAAACCACGCTATATTATCTGACCAGATTGGTGTTTATCAAATGAAACAATCTTTATAATAATAAGTATTTTAAATATTTTATATATAACCATGATAATACAAATCCAATTGAAACGTAAAGGTGGACATTAAACGAAAAAGCATACACAATAAGCATCCAGACAATAACACAGGGATGTATTTAACCAGATCTGTCTTAACTCACATATCCTACTTCTCTAATGCACTAAGTGCAAGAGTCTAAGTCACTGCACTAAGTCTAAGTCAATAAGGTCATATTTCAGCTCATATTCATCTCAGATCCTCCAGCTTTTTACATGTACCGTATTTGTCAGACTTACATTTATCTCATTTATACACCACTTAAAGAGACTGCTGCAGCAGCGCTTTAATCCTTTAATCTGTGCAGTTCTCCCAACGTCTACTAAATAGGCTCCCTGATATGGTTACCAAAGTAAGAAAAAAATAGTTTAGCCAACTAATAACACACTTGCACCTTAGTTCAGAAGTCTGGACAATTAAATGATATGACACGTGAGGGCAGGATTTCCCTTCATCCTGGCAACTAGAGACTGAAGTGTCAGGCAGGGTTGTGTTTTCTTATTTGCTTTACTCATGCAACACGGACTGACTGTATAAATGCAACAAATAATTTTTTTCTTCATTCGTTATATCTTGACTGAAATTAGCTCACGTTTATCCTTTAAAACATTAGTGATTTTTTTTAACAAGAAGACACGAGCGACTATACGGCTCATTCGTCCACGCCCCCCTAATTTGCATACACAAGGGCTGCCAGGGCGGTTGCTAAGGCGACTTTCTTTGGCCCCGCCCTGATTCCGGGCTTTCTGCGCTTCTTCTTATAAACTAACGGCGGTGCGCGTGTGTGCCGATTCACAGCGACTCTTTATCTGTAGTGCCGACTTAGAGGCTTTATTTCACCTTCTGGTTCACGGCAAAGTTCCTGTTCTTCAGTTCAACTAATTCTAACACTAATTCTAAGCAGTTAAGCGGTTTACAATGTCTGCGGTATCAAGACGCAGCTCTATGGGGGTAAGTGATGCAGCAACATGATTCGAGTCTTTGGAGCTCATTAACTGTCGATAACAGACTCATTCTGTCTCAGGTTGTGTTTGGATAAAAACCTAATAATAGATAATCTGAATTGACACATTTTGTGTTGACTAAAAGTGCGACAATATCGTCTGGTTAAGTCTGAAAGAGCTGAACGCTACATTTCAAGGGGTGTAAACTAGCTGAAATGTAACAATGGCTTGTTCCCTTCCCCTTTATTTCCTCACACGGCTCTTCGTATGCAAATGAAGCTCGAGCTCAACTGCAGGGGTCTTCAGTTTAGAAGAAATAAAACTCGAATCAAGTCTTGTTCAAAACTTTTCTTGAATGTGAATTTCTTGCATGTGAATTTCCACTGGAATTTCCCTCACTGTGTACTTGAATTTTAAAAATGAATGAAAAGTTTAAAAAAAAAGTTTTCTGCCCAGATATCTCAGTACTGTTCTTATTCAACCAGAGTAACTGAAGCCTGATCTCTCTCTCTCTCTCTCTCTCTCTCTCTCTCTCTCTCTCTCTTGCATTATTTGCAGGTCCCTATAAAGAACATAGAGCGTGAGCTGATCTGCCCCATTTGCAAGGAACTGTTCACACACCCCCTCATCCTGCCATGCCAGCATAGTGTTTGTCACAAATGTGTCAAAGAGCTGCTCATGTTAAACCATGACGACTCTTTCAGCACGGACGCCGGGTCAGAGTGCTCGAACCCTGGAAGCCCTCGGTCCAGAGTGCCGTCTCCCAGCATGGAGAGGCTTGACAGGCTGGTCCGATCAGGTGCGTCCCAACTCTGAGTCTCAATAGACACACGCATCTGACACTTGAATATGCAATAATGTCCTTTAGAGAATTGTTTATATTTAGTCTGTTCATTTGCTATGAAACTGATAGAAAGTGCAAGAATGGCTGTTGAATTTGTTACCTCTGGGTGCCTAGTTCATAAATGTAAACATGAATGTGGTTTAAGGAGGTAGAAAGCAAAAGAAGGAAAGTTATACTGCCTTATGCAAATATTTAGCTTTCTAATGAATTACTCTTTAACTATTCAGGTTTGACTAGTGTCAAACCTGTTAATTACACTTGTCAGTCTTAGATCAATGAACATATGCATCGATTTTAGCAGGATCTTCAGTGCTGATGGTCTACTGCTCCCGTTCCTGCATACAATAATGTTTTAGTTAATTTTGCACTTACTATAAATTGTTTCCTTACATTTGGAGTTCTCTGTTCTCTGTATATTTTAGCAGAAATGGCTTATTTAGTTAGCTATAGACATGTTCTGTGTGGACCCCCAGCAGAGAGGAGAAATTGACCAATGTTTTCTAGTTCTACCTCCTACAAAGTGTTGTCATGGTGAGGCAGTCTGGCATTAGGAGGATTAAATCAAACCGAACAAACCTTGGGACAAGAACCTCCAGGCTTCTTTTATATCACCCAGCATTTGCTTAAACAAATAATTCAGCTTTATTTTTGGCCGAAAGATACGCATCAAGCTCCTGTGAATTAACAACTATGTTCCTGTTGTCCTCATCTACAGTGTCAGCTTTGCATTGAAATGTGTGACATGTAATATGATTTCATGTTTGTGCAATCCTGGGCTGTAAGCCAGGTCTCATGCTACATTTGTTCACATTTGTTCTGTGTTACTCTTATTTTATATCACTTCTCTGTTTGTTGCTTGCAGCCTCACTCAGAAGGTCGTTCGGAGGGAGAGGTAGATGTGGGTTACATAATTTGAATAGCTGTAGTGAGTACGGTGTTTGTAGAACCCCTGTGAACACACACTACTTCTCTGTAGATACAAACAGCTCCTTGTGCGAGACGGTGTAATGGAATAACGGAAACGATGCCTTTTGAAAAGTCTACTGAGCATATTCACTGGATAACATGGTGCAGCTTTGAAGCCACACATTTGCAAATGCTTTTACAAGGAATGAATCCGACCAGAGAGAGAGAGCGATAGATTGATAGAGAGATAGAGAGAGGGTTTAGAGAGCTGAGGACGTTGCTGTGGATGTGTGCTGGCCTGGAATGTGTTGGTCACTTTGTAGAGTTTGTCTGTGAAACACAAATATATTTTAAAATACCATTTCACAGTAGTCACTTACTTTAGTCACTGTGAATTTCAGTAATGCTAAAAGTTTTCTCTTGCTAGGTTTTTTATATTGAAAATTTTCTGGTCTCAAATTTAACTTTGCAGTTTAAAGCGATTTAAATATTTGGTGAGATAATGAAGTGATGTTGAGTTAACGCCTATTTTATTTAACCCTCTTATTTTAATGTAGCATTCTTCTTTTTAATGCTGGCATAGGTGTTTAACAGGCCTGGGATGGAGAAATGATTAAAAGACCTGTTAAACCCACAAAAGAAAATGTCAGCTAAATATTTCAGCTGCTAGTATTGCTAAAATTGTAACTTTTATTGATTTTTTTCTGAACTAAAGGACTTGATCTGATCAGATATGTTTTATTGTAATCCAACAGCCACAACAGATATTTCCATGTTATTAAACTTGAGAATGAAACAATTGCACAGTTGAGTAAAATGAAAAGCGCTGTGGAGCGCATAAGACGTGCCTCGTCACTTCTGATGTACGGCAGGCAAATGTGCAAACCTGAGGTATCTGAACTATGCTTTTTTGTAGTTAAAGAGTTGTAGTGAACATTATTGGGGAGATATTTATTCCTAATTTTATCCTGAAAGCTTCATATGTGATGGCCCTATTTTCTGCCCACATGAGGGTAAAAACACTAGATCTAGAGAAAATCCATGAAAACAGTGTAGCTGTCTGCTGGTGTTTCTATCTTCACATTGAGCTCATGTGGATGCTTGGCATAACCATTGGCTGAATGTCAATGTCAGTATTTATTTGAATACATGTGGATCAAATGGTTAACGGTTATTTGAATATTTGGGAACATCCCTAGCTTCCACAGAAAGTGATCATCAGGTCAAGTGGTGGTTTATTTGATCTGACCACCAGCAGATGGCACTAAAATTACTAACAGCTCCTTTAAACCCAATAGCTGGACAGATTGTATTGATTTGTATTCTTTAACTAAAATGTGCGTCGTCTTTTCTCTTAACTAATTAATCAATGCATCAGTGCACCACATAGTCCTAGCCAAATATTTTTATATTATGTGTAATATAACAGATTACGTGAATCATTACAAGCCTTAGCCAGACTTGCTTCTATTCATTGATTGTCCTGGCAGTAAATATGCTCAGTGTTTCGAACGCCCATGCACAATTGTCGCCTGTTTCCAACCGTTTGACTCTTCCACCCATGTCTGATGTGAATATCACACATCAGATTGCGTCCAAGAGTGCGCCCCACTGCAGAATTAGTGATTGGAAAGTGAGAACATTCTACCAAATTTAACTGAGGCAGAGCTGAAGGCAGATAATGAGTACATATGAAAAAATGTTTAGTTTTAGCATAGTACCATGATCTTGAATGCAAAGGTGCTTGCCATTGATTTGTGGTTTTTGTATGGCCAGGCACCTCTATGCTCTGCCAGAATGGCTTTACGATGACTTACTGGTCTGAGCGTTTTATTTTCTTTTCCCTCCTCTGCACTGAGTGTCATTGCGGCAGCAGCAGCAGCAGCTGGCCCAAGCAAGCCGCGCTGCAGATGCTGCCTGCTCCTCCCCTCCCCGAACAGCACAGCGCAACCATGGCCTAAGTACATGCTCCCTTCTTCTAACACGCCCTTACTCATTGCCTATTTTATCCTCATTTTGTTCATCTCCCATACGTAAAGGTCCTCACAATCATTCGGTCACCGCCATCTCCCACCATGTCCGCAACAGTCAAGCCGTTATGAGTCCGTTACATCTCCGTACATCTCTGTGCATGTTTTTTCTGTTTTGCATCCATTGGTCACTTTTGTGCAATGCAGTGTGATGTCACTGTCTTGTGTTCATGCCGTGCATCTAAGTTTAGTCTTTTCTTAGCTGAAGTGTTTGTTACCTGCTTGCTTCTGTCATGGATGTAGTGAATGTTTACTTGTTCTGTCAGTGACTTTCTCTTATGTCTGAGATTTTTCATGTTTCATGTGGAACACTAACTTTGTGTCTGTCTCTGTTACCGTACTCTGCTTATTTATATGTTAGATACATTGAACTGGACAAGAAACAGGATCAATCTTTACCTGATATCTGTAGTTTTCCTGGTGTCAGTAAAATGTCAAAAAAAAGAAAATGGTTGGTTAGTTATCATGCATCATACCCAAGTATGTGGTGGTGTTTTTTTGGGGATTAAAAGCACATTTGCAACATCATCTGACTATTCATCTTGTCAATCAAGAATTTGGTAACTGGCTCACATATCTTTTGTTTGGTATCTCTTTGTTTGACCTCCCTTTGTATTTGAGCATTTTATTGTCCAGATCATTGTGCACCTTGTGGCTTTTCCTTCTATCTGTTTCATTGTTTGTGAGCATCCTGTTTCATCTTTTTAGGTCAGCAGTGCTTTAATTTTTATAAGATTGTTCATCTATGCATTTAGCTGACAGTAATATTTGTGTGAAATCAGGGTCCGTGTCCTCTTCTCCCGGCTGGAGGCGCTCCTCAGTCACCCCCCGCGTCACCAGCTTTCCGTGCCCAGGTTGCCAGCGTGACATAGAGCTGGGCGAACGCGGCATCAACATGCTCTTCCGCAACTTCACACTGGAGAGCATCGTGGAGCGCTACAGGCAGGCGGCCCGTGCCGCGGTCGCCATCATGTGCAACGTGTGCAAGCCGCCTGCTGTGCAGGAGGCCACCAAGAGCTGCATGGACTGTAAGGCGAGCTACTGCAACGAGTGCTTCAAGCTGCACCACCCATGGGGGACACCCAGGGCCCAACATGAGTATGTTGGGCCTACTACTAACTTCAGACCAAAGGTATGACTGCCAAAGCTGTAAAATTACTAACATCAGATCTTGTATTGGTGTCCTGGTTATCATCTGATGTGTAGTCAGGTCAGACTGGCACTTTAGGCAAGAAAGGGAGATAATGTATGATATAATCATGCTGTAATATGTAAGATATGTAATATCTCTTTATTAACAAGGTGTTGGACCAACATTTGCATTTAATACAGCCTCCAAACCTCTTGGAATAGATTCATACAAATTTTTGGTATGAATTTTCTACCATTCATCTAGCAGAATATCAGAAAGGTTGGAGCAGAGAACCTGCTTCTCACACGTTTCTCCAAAATTTCCCACATTGGTTTGATGATATTCAAGTCTGGGGATTGAACTGGCCAGGGTAGATGTTGTAGTTCATAACGGTGCTCCTCAAACCCAGTCTAAACTCTTTTGGCTGTGTGTAGGGGTGCATTATCATCTTCAAAAATGGCATAATTGTTTTAATAATAATAATAATAATAATAATACATTTTATTTAAAGGCGCCTTTCTGAACACTCAAGGTCACCGTACAAAAGAAGAAGAAAAACAAAAAAAAAACATCATCATATAGATCATATTCTCATCCCCAAGAATTTCCATCTTTCTGGCTGCAGGTGTTGATGTGTCCTGAGCACGAGATGGAGAAAGTTAACATGTACTGCGAGGTGTGTCGCAGGCCAGTGTGTCACCTCTGCAAACTTGGCGGTTCGCATGCTAACCATAAAGTCACATCCATGAGCAGTGCCTACAAGGTCCTTAAGGTATGCAGACTCGAAACAAGATTGGAATAGAAACTATAGGTTTCTAATGCATTCTCAAGCCTGTGATGGCGCATTGTATTTGTTAAGAGTTTACAGTTTAATTCTTTTTTAACTGCTCATTAAAAATTTATTATCCTGCTTCTCAAGAACTCCGGATCATGTTGCTTGTTAATATAAGGGAAAAAATTCACGTGTGTACATTTGTCAGTTAAAGCCTCTTCTTTACTTTTGCCCAGGTGTAAATTCTTAAAGAATACAAAAAACCACCACAGGCCCATTTTGTCTTTAGTCTAAGCTGTGTAACCTTAGATCAGACCAAGCGGGCCTGGGCTATGCATTTTTAATGCAATCAATTCTGCCTAATAATGTTAAAGCCATCACAGAGCCCAATGTCTTCTGTCAGTGTGGTATTAGATGCTGTGAACTGCCTGAAAATTGCTGGCGCAGTTCACTTTCCATTACGTGCATTCAAAGCCTAATAGATTTATTTGTTCCTCAACAGGAAAAGCTATCAAAAAGTATCCATTACTTAATTAGCAAAGAGGAACAAGTGAGGACTCAGATTTCTGAACTCGATGTCATGATTCGGCAGACAGAGGTACGTAGTTTGTGGAAACATTTGAGAGCCTTTTGCTCCATCTACTTCACTGCCTACTGCAAGACAGGATCATGTCTCTTCTTGTCAAGTAGAATTAATAAAAATGAACATACAAATTTTGATGGTCAAGCCATGGAATATTAGGGGATTGATATATGAAAAATACAAAAGTCTACAATATTGTGATTTAGGATTACATTTTTATATTACATTACATTTTATCATTACAACTTCTAATTCAATATAAAATGTAATTATCTGTAGCAATAAATTTAATAGTGTAGGTTAGAAAAAAACTCCCAGCCAGAATTTTATTGATTAAAATAGTGTAATGGTCTCAAGATTCTCATAACCAGTGAATTGTGTTTATGACTGCTCTGTTTAGACATGTTGGTAGCTGGCAGAGTAATAATTGTCTACTGGTCCACAAGGACTGGTTCTGGAAATGCTGGTGTAGTGTATTGTGTGTAGTGATGCACTTACCTAATGCTGAGTACTAGTGCTAGGCCTAAATTGGCCTGAAGCAATGGATTGATTTTGAGACAGAGCTGGCCATGACAAATGCCTTTCTGCTATGGGAGTAGAGTAGCTCCTGAGTATTTCCTCTCTTAAGCACATCATTAGCTGATGGAAAAGAATAGCAATCAGACCAGCACTTGGTATATTGAAAATTATAGTAGTTTTTGCTTTTGGCAATTAATGTTTGTATCTCACCAATGTAGGAAAATGGACAGCTTGCAGAGAGACAGGCGCATGAGCACTTTGAGCGTCTATTTGAGACTCTGCAAGAAAGAAAGACTGAAATGTTGCGGTCCATTGAGTTGTCCAGGAACCGACGTCTGGACAAGCTCAAGAGCCAGGTGGAAGAGTACCAGGGCATGTTGGAGAACAGCGGTTTGGTGGGTTACGCACAAGAAGTCCTCAAAGAGACTGACCAGTCCTGCTTTGTTCAGACGGCTAAGCAGCTCCACATCAGGTTACACCAGTATCCCCTAAATTCCCTAATTCTTATTTTTACAGCTGTTTATTTTCTGACACAAGCCACTTAAAAGTGGCTGGTGGTCTGTCTCATGGTTCTGGTCAGTGAAAGCTGTCCACGTGTTTGTGAGCTTTGCAGAATGACTTGTATGGGTGGATTTATGTCTAATAATAGTGCCCTTCAGTCTAATCCTGATAATTGATCTCTATTAGCCAGCTTTTGTCAGTTTACTATCTAAGCACTTCTTATACATTGATCAAACATGGCTGCTGTTGAACTGCTGCTGTATCTCACCGTCTTCTTGGGTTCAGGATTCAGAAAGCCACGGAGTCATTGAAGACCTTTCAGCCTGCTGCGAACCCCTCATTTGATGAGTTTGTCCTGGACACCTCAAAGGAAGAGTCCTTGCTGAAAGATCTTTCTTTTGGTGGAGGTACGTGTGAGAAAAGCATGCGTTCATCTGTTCCTGTAGGTGGGTGGTGGGGTGCTGGTGTGTCTGCTACCAGTGGCTCTCTAATTACATAAGCTGGTTGGAGTCCTAATATAGCCTAGGATTTTGACACAAGGAGGATTGACAGCTTTTGCTCTTATTTCATTCTTAATGACTTGTATACTTGTTGTAAGGTAGAGTTTATGAAATGGGTTTGTGTGTGATTATATAGAGTATACAACTGAGCACACTAGTTTCAGATTTATTTTCATTATTTTAAATGTTAAATCTATCAACATTTACTAAAGATTGATTGTTTCGGTTGTTCCTGAAAGTGTATGATCTTAATAGTGTAACAATCACCATTGTCTGATATGGACTTTCCTCTTATTCCACTTGTTCCTGTTCCTCCAAATACATCTATTTGTGTCAGGTGAATGTTTTTCTCGATAACCTATAAAGTAGTGTGTGTGTTTGTTTGTTTTTCCGCTGAGAAACCAAGGGAATGCAAAGCTTTGCGCTCAATCATGTGTAAATAATGCAACATACAGGGAGAAACTGGAGTGCTACAGAGGCAAATATAGATGTTAAAATCGCAAGGTAGTATACAAAGTCTGCTCAGGAACTGATTATTTAGTCAAAAGTCTCTCCTCAGCTATGCAATCAAAGAGAGCATTTTGTACTGCTCAGCAAAAAATATGCAGGGGGGGGGGGGACATTTCAAACTTCTAAAGCTGTGGGGTAAGGTCTGGTTAATATGTGAATTGTTCCTGAAAACATATTGTAAATGTGTTAGCTGTTTATTCAGATCTTTGCAAACAAGGAATTTTATGTAACTAGACCTGTAAATGACAGGCAGTGATATGCTTAACTTAACTGTTATGCTCACTAGTATAACCATGCTTGAAGACTGGAGTCTGGCAACTGTTGAGCAACAGCTGACTAGTGATCTGTCGGTGAACCAAAATGGTGTAATTCTGGTTCAAACTGGCCAAATCCTGCTTTTTATCACACACATCATCCACAAAGATTTTCTTTGGACTATATATGTGTATGTATGTATGTATGTATGTATGTATGTATATGTGTGTGTGTGTGTATATATATATATATATATATATATATATATATATATGTGTGTATATATATATATGTATATATATATATAATGTATATATATACACATATATACGTATATATGTGTATATACATACATTATATATATATATATATATATATATATGTATGTGTATATGTGTATATATATATATATTTTCCTTATTTTAAATGTTAAATCTATCAACATTTACTAAAGATTGATTGTTTCGGTTGTTCCTGAAAGTGTATGATGATATATAATATATAAAAGAATTTTTTTATATCAATTTACAAAATGCAAAGTGAACAAAACTTCATCCATTTCAGATGTAGGTTGAAACACAGTTATTAATTGAAACAGAAACAGCTGTGTAGGAACAACTTGGCCAAAACTTAGACTTATGGATGTGTAAAAATGGCAAGTATAGTATCTAATCAGAATCAAAGCAACAACACAAAGTGTGCAACATGTGAAAGGGTCTGAAAACGTCCTGGATCTACTGTGTGTTTCCCTTGTGACCAATTAGTGACACAATACATAATTTTAAAAGGCCTGCAAGTAATGTAATGATGTATAAAATACTATAATTAAGACCATCCATTTAATTTCAATTTTTTTCCCCCAGTCTATTTTTTGCAAATTCTTCTAAAAAGGTCTGTGTATATTGAGAAATGGAAATGGAAAAGCATACTAGGCAGATGGCATATGGTGCTTCCATTTTGACACTGCATCTCTGATTAAAGTGGACTTTTATTGGGGTTTTGTAATGCTGATGGAAGCCATAAATGCCCATAGAATAGCACACCTTCTTGGCCTCCAGCTCTATAAATCTGTTTTTGTTCTTCTCTGCCATGAATTCATGACCAGTGAGCAAGATGAGGTTTCTTCCCAGTTTTGGGGTTTATTGCAACCCCTGTTCTGTTCAGTACCTTGTTATTTGGGGAGAAGGGCTTTGGGCTTCGTGCCTAAAGGCTTGGCCGGCTTCTTTAGTTGTGTGTCAGTCCCCTCTTCATCCTTGCTTGTCGAGGTTACAGCTCTTCACTTTTTGGATGGGGTCATGCTTAAGAGTACTTCCAAGTTTAGCAAAACCTGAAAATGTATTATACAAGCTGCAAAAACAAAGACTGATGATAAAAAAGCACCCATTAGATGTTTTATTTACCATGCAATATATTGTGAATTTTGGAGTTGTTTCTGCATTGGGAACAGCTCTATTCTTGTCCCATTCACTTCATGTCCTTCATAGTTTGATGCAGGAACCATGTCTTTATGGTTCAAATGGTAACACAGAATTATGTTTGTCCATTTGTCTCTCCAGTTCCCGATCCTCCTATGATTGACTTGTCTCAGAGTCGTGTATATAATGAGGGCCTGATCCAATGGAGGCTGCCGGACGACTCTCTTCCCACTGACCAACATGTTCTTGAGTATAGAAAAGTGCCTGCAAAGGATGAGGAGAGCCACTGGCACCAGACCGAGCGAGTGTACAGCCCCAGCACAGTGGTGTGTGATTTGGATAGCAATTGCCACTACGCATTCAGGGTGCGGAGCTGCCGCAATAGCATTCACAGCCCCTACAGCCCAGAGGTGTCCTTTCACACACCACCTGCACCAGGTAAATGAACATTATCATAGTTAATAATCTGGTTCATGCACAATAGCCGCTACCCAATGGAACTCACCCAGTTCAGTCACAGCTGTGTATGAGACCGTATGCTCCAGCACTGTAAAAAATCCTCATTACAATAATAGCACTTTCCCTCTGATGGTATGGCATGGCTTAGCCAATTAACTATGATCCCACATGATGACACTTTTTTTTTTCATGATGTCCATGTCCCTGTGATGAATATAGTCACCCTTCTCCAGAGCCCATGTAAGTTTGGACCTGCAGGTGATGTTAAAAATAGCTCTCACCATCGATTCGTCGAGTACGATTAAAGAGAATCTTGATTCGTCCCTGAATGAATAATTTATTTACCAGCACAATAAGTTATGAGTTAGATTTTTACATAGACTTTGTGTGTCACATACCTTATTACTAGTTCTATCTCTTTACCAAACCAGCTAAAGAAAGTTCTAAAGCTTTCTAATAATTGGAATCTTCAAACCTGTAAATTGTATTGTGATGCTTTAATGCACACATTTTGAGAGATTTAAAAAATGCTGAAACGATTCCTCTAGTATGTCAAATACAAAAAAATCATTGAGGCAAATTATTTCTAAACTTCGTTTAGTCCATTTACTGTAACTACACACAGTAGTACCCCCATGTACCATTATTACTGACGCACAACCCGCTAAACTCTGGACATGTGATAAACACTGACGCTGCAAAATGAAAAACAGAGGAACAGGGAGAAAGCGGTGAGGGATGAGGAGGAGATTCAGGCAAAACAAAACTGCAGAAAGTTTCCAAAATTTGTGATAATTTCAAATTAAAACTTCATACAGTGTGTTTTCTGTAAGATTGAACTGGCGCACCACAACAGTATACGTTCGATGCTTCAACATCTCATCCAAAAACACTGTCCTCGCAAGTCCACTGAGCGGCATCGACACAAGGTAGTTTGAACTAAAGGCCCATACAAATGTATGTTGGTTGTGGCTATCAATAGTTGATAGATCAATAGAATAATCAATATGGTGTCTAGTTATGATTTCCCCAAATTTTTTCTAAAAAGTCCTGTCTTATTTTCTCTTGCATATTTTTCATCTTTAATAAAGAAAAAAGTACTCCTTATCCAATTACTTGATTAATCAAGAGCTACAGCCCTAGTATATTTTAATCCATAAAATTGTCTACGATGTCTATAAATGTGCCGGTCTTTTTATTCAAAGCCACTCCGACATTCTGCTGATTCTGCACCTTGCTCAAACAAATCCTAGCTATGCATTCTGTATCACAGTGTATGAAGCTGCTCTTCTAAGTTGATTAATGACTGAACATATGGTATGTGGCAGTTGTACTGCTGAGCCACCACATGTGTAACCTTCCGTGACGCTATTGTATGTATTTTAATGCACATACTTGAACAAGATCACTAAGTATTCCGATGCCTCTTTTGTGCACCTCCTGTCATGATTACCTTTATCTTAGATTTAATCTGGCAGCATTTGTGTGCTCAGACCAGCAGAGCATATTCAGTCTGGCCGTCTTTTCTGTCGTTTGTTATTCATTGAACGGTGGAACATTTTAAACTGCTGTCAAAATCCAATCTGTGCTAGGGTTTATCTCTGGAGCTGGATGAAGGGTCATTCCAAATGAGCGCGAGTGTGTTATTAATGAGGGGCATTTTTGGGTCTTTGTACCTCAGTGTAATATTTGGTGCCTTGCATCTGGTGCCTTGCATTTGGTGCCGGCATCGGCTCAGTGGTGTAGTGCTCGGGCCGCAATTATACAATCAAAATATTTTGAAGTAAATTCTGAGTTGGGATTAATTAAGCGTAGCTACAAATGAAATTACAAAATGAAGGTGTATTGTAGTACTGTACTGAAGTATCTTACTGCATTTCTAGTCAGTGTAATGTTTCAACATATTTCTGTTGACTCACTTGGTAATGTTACAGAATTAGTCACTGACTGTCTCAACAAAAAGTAACCTCTTTTGTAATTAGTTTATTTCCTTTATTTGTGTAGTGTTTAATACCCTGGAACTGTCCCTTCCGTATTCTGCAAATTTGCGATTACAGAATTGAACGCAAAATCAAGCACTCAGCAATCAACTTCACGCTACTTTTTTGTTGGACGTTTACAAGAAGAATCCGGTGCTTGCAATTTTGCCATTCATTTGCAATTCAATTAGCTTTCCAAAAAAAGCACAAAAAAATTAAGTTGAATCACAAATATCCGAGGGTGTATATAACCGGAAAAGCCACTAAAAACAAACAAACAAAAAAAAAACACCTCAATGAAATTCAGGAGGGACTGGAAAGAAGCCTCTTTCTATATTTTGAAACACTAATCCTTAATTAATGCCCTTAAACCAGGTTTTACTTTTTAAGAAGCTGCTGTTTGCTTTTCCAAAGTGTTCGGTTTCCTGTTCAATGAGAAATGCGGCTACAGCGCCGAGCGTCTGAGGTTGAGCAAGAGGAAGGACTCTGTGGACAGCATGGCTGGCATGACCTTCTTGTTGGCTGCTGACCGGGTTCAGACTGGAAGTTACATATGTCTCGACTACATCATCGGTGACACAGGCATCTCTCATGGTCGCCACTACTGGGCTTTCCGTGTGGAACCAAGCTCTTACATGGTGAAAGTGGGTGTGGCTTCAGATTCGAAGATGAGTGAATGGTTCCACACCCCCCGTGACACCAGCAGCCCACGGTAAGTGTAGTTGGGGAAAATCATCCTCTGTTACTTCTGTTGATTAACTGCCAATTTGTGTTATACTTTACAAAAGGCTTTTACTAGTGGTCAGTAATGTGAGGTTATGGAACAATTTATTTAACTGATGAAGGAATAGTATTTTAAAGGCAGAACGCTGTAAGGAAATGCCACTTCACCTGTTCCCTAGTTCTTCTGACCATTTTCAAGAGAATAACCGTGTTTCAACATTTGAGACACCCCCCTCCCCCCATTTTTGTCATTTCCCCTTGTTGGAATCTGTTTCGACATCCAGGGCCATCCCTTGTCTGTCAGCTGATGTGAAGGTCATTAATTGAGTCCTGGGGGGATTGATATAATGAAACAATGTAATGGAGACATGAGAAGAAAAAATAGTAGATACTACTGTTTATAGGTTTAATTATGCTTAAGATTGCACATTTAGAATATTTAGGCATACACACGTACATAAAAGCATGCAATCAAAGTACTTTTTGCTTAAATTGGGGCACCGATCTGGTGCTTTAAATAGTTGGATGTAGTCCAAGCCAACTGGTCAGCAGATCTTGGTCATGCCATTCTTATAATTTTTTTTCTAGGTATGACCATGACAGCGGGCATGACAGTGGCAGCGAAGACACGTGCTATGAGCTCTCTCAGCCTTTCACTCTGCTCACAGTAGGCATGGGAAAGGTCTTTATTCCCAAAGCGTCCCACAACGCAGCCTCGGGAGACCATGGCAGCCGTGTTCTGCCACTGCCTCAGCGAATCGGCATCTGCCTTGACTATGAGGCTGGCCGTGTCTTCTTCTACGACGCTGACTCAATGCGCTGCTTCTTCGAGCGTCAGGTGGACTGTTCCGGAATCATGTACCCTGCTTTCGGCCTCATGGGGGGCGGAGCCATCCACCTGGAGGAGTTCATCACAGCCAAGCGTCTCACTTACATGTGAAATGTGTCTGAGTTGGTCTGCTGATCACTTACTATCCTATTCCATTGGCTTATTTTGTCCCTTGCTTCTCACAAGTCAAGATATATAGCTATTTGTGAAAACACAATTTCGGTGCACTGCTTCAGTTTCAGAGCCACATGTAATGTGAAAAACCCTAGATACAGTGCCTTTTAGAAGACCAACTAGGCCGGTGTTTAGATTCTAATGTCTGCACTTATACAAATCAGGGTTTAACACCAGTCACAGAAATGCAAAAGAACACACTACACCTTAATATAATGCACTGTTTTACAGATGTCATTTATTTGCTGTACAATTTAACGATTGTAAATGAGTACGTTAATCGACACTAACTATTACCTGTGCACTAATAATCACCGACTTTGTACACTGTTCAGATTGTAGAAATGCTGCTTAGGCAGGCTTTGTTTCTATCACGAGAAAGATTACGAATTGTTTAAGAATAATTAAGAATGTTCTAATAAATAATTTGCAGTGAAATTGAATCTATTATAAACAGTCTGTTTTAAAAACACCATGAAAGCGCTTGCTTGCAGTGGACTGTCACGTAAGGACACCTCGAAGTGATTGGTATGTAACTGAATGCAGCATTGTTTAGCTTTTGCATTTTGAATGTAGCTTTAAAAAAAAAAGCAAGGTAGCATTTGAAGCACAGCTGTGCTGCTAGGTTTTAACCAGGGTATGAGTACGAACACTGATTCAGAAGGTGATTGGTTTAATATGCACAATCACAGCCAGTCCATAAATGACTGACTAATACTGACATGGCCTTAGTGAATGATGCCGACTGATAACTGGCTTTAAAGGGATTTAAATGGAGTAGCAGCAGATGGAATGGGATTGCCATGTGATTCCTCAGGTACTCACCCTATGGGCTTTCTAATACCTACCTCTTAGTCCTGAAATAATAATAATTGGCGCTGGTTTTATGCTTGGATGAATTTGAGGTGGTGGTATAGCATGTGCCTATTCACTGAACCTCAATGGGTTTGTTTGCCTCTTAAGCTTGAACCCTATGAGTTTACCAAATCAAAGCATTTTATTTCTCCATTTTAATGCTTTTTAACTTGTTCTTTTTTAACCTCTTTGATATGTTTTTAAGATGCTTTCAAATTTCAATGCTTTTTGATCCTTTCCTACTTATGTTTTAGTTTTTATTTCATTGTAGCATAATCCTTTGTGATAAGAATGTTTGTTTTAAAGAAAGCATCATCAGATTATGACCAAGAAGTCCTTTTTTTTCTTTTCTTTTAAATCTCTTCAATAATATGTAATATATTTTACATGTTGTGTCCTGAGGGTTGGTTTGTTTGTGGTGATTTATCATGTGAATGATGGTATTGTCACATAAGAAAATAGTGAAATCATGGGATGCTCTTCCAGTAATTACTTGCAAACACTAATAATCATGGTTTATCACATTTCTTTCCACAGTGGATTCAAGGGAGAATCTATGCACATTAGTTTACAGTTTCTTAATTTTTTTTTTGCGAAGTTACAATGTTTGTGTCAGAGTGTAATTGTAAACAACATATAACAATAATTAATTTTCCTTGTACACGTTAAGCTGTTCAGTCTTTTAGGGTGGGGTTCTGTTTTCACTAATCACTTTTAACGTAGACTTAGTGGTAGAGTATCAAGATACTGTGAGCTGTACTTGCTTATTAAACAGGACATGGTGTTTTAGTGGTCATTTTAATTCGTCGTTAAGATAGCACTTTATAGCATGTTAAGTCTCATGGCTCGGTGCAGATGTATGTGAAGTAGTGTGCAATATAATTTCCCCCCATGGGACATACTATACTCTTCAATGAGCTGTGGTGTGATGTTTGTATTTTTGTGAATTCAAGGCTTTAATGAAAATGAAAAGCTGTCTGTCACTTGTATATCTATATTGTTTTATTTTTTAATTTGCCACGTGGGGTTTTGATATAAAATAAAAGTGTTGAAACTGGGATGAGTTTCTTTATTATTATTATTATTATAATTATTATTATGAGGAGGATTTTTTTTTCTGAATGTGCCTGCAGGTAACAAACATTCCACTTATTTGTCTCTAACATTTATCAACTGTAAATTTAGCGTTTATTTTGCCAAGTTTTTACGTGGAAACGAATAAAAATCTAAATATACTGCGTATAAGAGTTCATATACTACTGTACTGTGACCTTATATAGCACTATTCTATTGTAAGGCATCAGTGACGCCTTGTGGCTTTCAGAGGAATTACACCCTTAAACAGGAGTTGACCTAATGCAGGTTACACTGAATGTAACCTACCCACCAACCCAGACAAGGTGCCACTGGTGTAATGTCACCCAGTGGAACCCTATAATACAGGTGTCCTGGTACACGAAGAACTGGACAATATTGTGTCGCATTGCAACGTATGAATATATAAATGATGAAACTCATAAAATGTTTAATAGGTGCTAACTGCTAATAGGCGTAGGTAATAGGTTCAGTCATTTTCTATAACATCTCTGACTGTAGCAGAATCCCAGGCTTCATCTTCACAGTGTCTTGTTCTTCAGGCAGTGAGACTAATAATGCACACATCACAAAGATCTGGTAATGGATGTTGAAGCCTAATAATCCACTAATATCAATAATCTCAATCGGAAAACAACTTATACGCGACACCTCGGTGTAGGAGCCCTGAATGTAGACAATGCAAATCATTTCAGTGATCCATGAAATAAAAACATAATAGTCATGTAAGGCTTTGTGTCTGAATATATTTTCTACTGACTCAGACTCAGGGAATAAATGAATTAATACTCCTCAAAACTGGTGTGATTCGTATTAAAATAACCAGGCAGGGAATCACTTAGCTGATAAAACATACAAAGATTCTCTCAGACAGACAGATAGTCTAATATTAAACTAATATTCCATTAAAACCAACTAAAGATGCTGAGAAAATCTCACACCAGAGAAAACCCGGCGTCCTTCATGCTTCAACTAACCCCCGCCATGCCAAGGCCGCATCCCAAGTCACATAAAGGGCACTAAATAGGCTGTAATATCCATCTCTCTACACTTGGAGCAAGCAGGTGCTATTTGGTATCCAGCCATTTTTTTTTACTTACCTGTGCACTAACGGTCGGTGACGACAAGGTGCTCACGTCACCGAGGCAACAACGCGGAAGCGGAGAAAGAGACTCCACGTCATTTTAGGTGCACTATTGCGACCAAACCATGGGGTTTGCTGTAGGGAGACTGACATGTAATTGAAACTGCCAACCCCTGAGCCATAATAGTGTTTGGGCGCGCAGGCAAACAGAAAAGCGACGGATTCCGGAACCTCGTTTCTTCAGGTACTGCATTTCTTCTCTGTTTCTCTGTCACTGTTGACCTAGCATAGATGTGACTAGCTGTCACGGCTTGCTATTGTAGCGCGCGACGCTAACAGCCTGCATCACGTCTCGTTATTGACACACAATCTCTGTATTGCGTACACAAAAGCCGAGCTATTCTTCTGCTATAAAACGGCAACATTTGTGTTATAATCGTGCTTTGCGTCTGACTCGCAATTTACTTGCTGCGGTACCATTTAAAATATTACCAGAACTGTCAAAATCTCGGATTGATGTGTTGACGTCAGGTGATTGTTTGTAATCTGTGTAAATGATTATATTTTGTCTTTGACTTATGTTGTAAACGCCTTTCCTGACTGACCTTAGTTCTGATTTCCTCTGTGGGGGACGTGGTGCTTTAGCCTAATGGTTAAGGTGGTGGGCTGATGACTAGAAGGTCATGAGTTCGAATCCCACGTCCACCAAGCTGCCACTGCTGGGCACCTCTCCTGAGCAAGGCCCTTAACTCCCAATCGCTCAATTGTGTAAGTTTAAAGTCACTCTGTCTGATAAATGCCGTAAATGTAAACACCCCTAAGCACTCTCACCATTATGCAAGCCTGGATAATATGCAGGTGTTCATGTGTTGTGAAAAACAAACACAATTAACTTGTGTGTCAGAATTGTGTAGAATGTTTGCCGGAATGCACATCGCCATAATCCTGAATAGAGTGGAACCTCATTCCAGTGGTAGGTGTGTAGAAAAGGGTGTTCCGTGTAAAAGCATTTATAAGTTCTTAATCACATTTAGTTAATAGGAAATGCCCTTTTTTTTTTACATTAAGTACAAAAAATGTATGTGCAAGGCAACGTTGATCATTTTCATGCACTTGGAAAAATGATGCTGTCATTGAAACTTATTTATTTGTTATTTCAGGTGATATAATCTCCATGTGTACTGATTGCGTGTGTCTTTAATTTTATTCAGATTTAGTTAGATTTGGTGCTTATCTCTGATGGGTGAATCAGGGCCACGCCGATCCACCCTGGTCTCCAGGTTGCCCATCTTCAGGCGCAGCGCAAGGAAGAAGCAGGACTCCCTGCCGTCCTCTCCCTCCTCCGGTGGTGTAGGCAATGGTGTACACACTTCTTCTCCCTCAAGCACCAATTCCAGCTCCAGCAGCACTGGAAAGCGGCGCAGCCTTTTTCGAACACCATCTATCAGCTTTCATAGCAAGAGGAACAGTGAGTCACGAGCTGATTCCAACCAGTTCAGTGCAGACAATCGGAGTCGTCTGTCTGAGCCGAGCTTCAATGACAGTTGCAACAAGACACGACACTCGTTTGGTTTTGGCGGACACAAGAAGAAGCTCAGCCGCTCCCAGACAGAGGACTTTGAGAAAACCCCCACCAACCGCAATGTTTTCATCAACTGCATTAGCTCACGGACGAATGAAGCAGACGATTCAGGTTTCCTGGATGATGTCAGCAGCAAGAGATCTTCCAAATCAAAAAAGCTGCTGCCCAAGTCTTTTTCGGCCCACCATCGGTTTTCCAAGAACTACTCGAACCAGGTTGAACAGAATCAAGGAAAGGACGATGCTCCCAAGACAGGAACTCCAGGTTCCTGGCCTGGCGAACTTGCAGACTCTCTACAATCTCCCATAGTTTCTGAGGACCGCACAACAGCCATTACCCCCTCAGACTTTGTCCATGTCACCGAGGACACAGTCTCTGAAGTGGATGCTCTGCCTGTTCCGAGTCCAGCTGAAGCCCCCCCTGAGAATATGAGCCAAGGAGTTTCTACCTCACAGACATGCGCCAAATCAGATCAGAGTACTGTAGAGAAGCCTATACTGCCAGATATGAGCCAAACTGCCGATACAAAGTGTGAGTGTACCACTGTCCAAACAGAACCAGAAACACAGGATAAAGCAGCAGAACAGAACCAGAATGTGACCGAGACCAGTGAAAATGAACCGAACCCAGAGCCGAGCGAGGAGGAGTGCAGCTCCAATGCAGAACCCAGAGGAAGAACACATCGAAATACTGTGCTGGTTCAGCAGCTAGGAAAACCAGCAGGCCTTGGCAAACTGGAGAGCAGGCCAAGCTATCTGAGGAAACCTCACACAGGTATGATGAAGAGGAAATAGTAAAAAAAAAAAAAAGTAACCCCCCCCCCCACACACACACACCAGTATATAGAGGGCTTTGTTCTGCTGCAGTCATCTACATTTACAGCACGCATGCATACAGAAGTTCATGGAAGACTGTAGAAAAAAAAACATGTCCTATAAATATCTTATAAATCCCATAATGATTTACATAAGGTGTAGTACTTTCAGAGAGTTAGTACCACAAAGCCATCCTCATATTTCAATTGAAATCTTTTTCAGGATATTTTTCAAAGGTTACTCATTGTTTCATTTAGTTCCTTGTTTGTTTTCTAATGAACAAGGGAAAGACAGTCGCCCTGTCACCCGACACTTGCTGTTTATCAGGTTTTTTTTATCAGGCCAATTGCATCTACTTGAGTTTGTTGTAATTGAATATGATGGCTTTAAAACACTTTTCTCACTTTTCGTGACCCGAGGCTACATTTTGAGGAACCATACCACGGAGTACTGTAACTACTTAAATGTAGGTATGTGGTATATGGTAATGATGTTTTTTGTTGTTTTTTTTACTCAGTGGAAGCAACCCTTGAAGGGTCAGTACCAGATTTAGATGATAACTGATAACAAACACATTATAGTGTGACTTACATCGAATAACCTGTTTGTCTTTTAAATCCTGGCTGTTGCACATTAGTTCCCTGAAGTTTATTTATTAGGGAAGTAGGAACTTGTTTCTGTGTGATCTATTTCAAGTTTATAGTAAATCAGCTTCTAATAAATCATCTGGTTATGTTAAATAAAATCATTCAGACAAAGTGAGTCATATTGGTGTCAAGCAGAAAAGTACAGGAATGAATACAGTATTGGAATAGCTCACAATGTTCTGTTTGTCATCAATAAAGCAGTGTGTCAGTCGGTTACACACACACAAAATCAGCTTGGTCAAGATCCAGCAATCTGACAGTTTGTAAATATGTGTCATGCTTTGACAGGTTTCTTTCTTTCTTTCTTTCTTTCTTTCTTTCTTTCTTTCTTTCTTTCTTTCTTTCTTTCTTTCTTTCTTTCTTTCTTTCTTTCTTTCTTTCTTTCTTTCTTTCTTTCTTTCTTTCTTTCTTTCTTTCTTTCTTTCTTTCTTTCTTTCTTTCTTTCTTTCTTTCTTTCTTTCTTTCTTTCTTTCTTTCTTTCTTTCTTTCTTTCTTTCTTTCTTTCTTTCTTTCTTTCTTTCTTTCTTTCTTTCTTTCTTTCAAGCCAGTGTCTGTAGAAGAGATGGGAGGGAACAATACTCAACCCGAGTATGACACTCGATCCTTTAAAGGTTATAGACTAGACACCACAATAGTTCTGTCCCATCAGCTAAATGCAGGCATGAACTCTACATTGGTCATCTAAATTTGCTGCTTGTCAATACAGCATATAAATAGACCTGACTTAACTTTCACACTTATGTCCACAGCTCTTTCCTCTGAAAGCATGTTCATGTTAAATGATTACATATGAGATGCCTAGAAGAGTCTGGCATCTCAGAAAAAAATGCACAATGTAGTTAAATATCTTTTTTCCCAAAATGTAAACCAACAATAAGATACCAATTGAGGAAAAATAAGCTACAATATAATCGAGACACGAAAATAGAAAAAAAAAGGTAGAACCGTGTTTATGAACAATATCAAAAAGTGCTCCAGAATACCAAACTGCCGAAAGTTCTGCTTGTCCACAGGTAGATCGATTGATCATTCATTCATTTTGTGGATTTCATTAGTAATGAACTGAACACCTTGCTGCTAATTAATTGAGTTCAATTAAACTGTATTTGTACAACACTTTCAACACTGAACATTGTCACCAAGCAGCTTTACAGAAATTAAGTATGTACATTTTAAATTGTTCTCTTAAGGACTGTAGAAGTAATGCAAGGGTGTACTTATTTTCTTAAAAGTTTGCTTTTATCACCTGCGAGTTTTCTTTTCCCACGACCGTATTTTTACGGTCAGAAAGAAGTTAAGATAATGAACAGGGAACTATATTGTGTATGTAGTAGATAACTGTGATAACTTCCGTCATAGTGTTATAATTTAATTGTGTTATTGTTCTCGTCATTCCTTCACAGTTCATTTATGTTTTGTGTTGTTCTGTTATGTCGTGTGCTGCCTCAGGTTTGATTCAATGACCATTTACTTTACTAGCTCTAGTTTAACAATTCTTCCATTGCACTCCTTTAAAACATTATTGCTTCTCCCCACCGAAAACATCTCTTTCAATGCAGTGTGACTTCAGTTTCTTTCCCTCATGGCCTACAATTTTGTAATGTTATATTCTCCTGAAGCTCACACTCTGGAATTCCTGTGGCTGAGAGCTTTTATGGAAGGCAAAGTTTGTTGTCGACTGTATTAAATTTCTTCATGCTGAGAGGTAATCTGCAAGCTCTCTGTGTCTTTCTCTTGTTTCTTAATGTGTGTGCTGGAGAAAGTGAACTTTTTTCACAATGTAGTTGTAAATTTACATTTGGATGAGATTGTTCTATTTGATTAATGTATTTTTGTCACGACTTATTGCGCATTATTGCGGTTGTTGTTCCGGACATACTGATGTCTTTAAAGTGTTAATATTTAAAATTTAATGTATTTAGATTCTAATTGTTCTTGTTGTTGACTGTATTCCTCGACTGTATGATGTAGGTATTTTAACGTATTAATCTGGAAAAACTTTTGAACCAGTACAGCAGGAACATATGTTAAACATAGTAAATGTATTGAAATTCAAATTTAGCTGAAGCCACATGTTAAACTTTATGCAATATAAGGAGCCTACTTACTTTTAACTTTTATTTATTGGTGCCAAGTTACAAAAGTTAAAAATGACAATGATTAAAGGCAGGGTCTCCGATTTTTGAGAAATGCTTCAGAAAACGGAGTTGGGCCAAATAATAAACAAAAATCAAAACAAAAATCGAAACAAATGTGTAGACAATGAGCAGAAAGGGGCGGGGCTTGTCAATATGCGGCAGAGAGAGTGTTCAGTGCGTATGTGTGACATTAGCAGGAAGCGGATTTAGCATTGACATGGAGGATAAAAACAAAGAAAGAAAGCAAAGAAAGGCTTACGATAAGGCAAAAAGTAGGACGTGTTAATATAGGATCAGCTTTCGTATTGGTCTTCCCTTCAGCTATGATAAAGACACATTTCTTTCCATTATTTGCCTGGGTTACATATGTAAAGTGACCTGACATACGGCTTAGTATGGTGACCCATACTCAGAATTCGTTCTCTGCATTTGACCCATCCAAAGTGCACACACACAGCAGTGTACACACACACCGTGAACACACACCCGGAGCAGTGGGCAGCCATTTATGCTGCGGGGTTCGGTGCCTTGCTCAAGGGCACCTCAGTCGTGGCCGGCCCGAGACTCGAACCCACAACCTTAGGATTACGAGTCAGACTCTCTAACCATTAGGCCACGACTTGCCCTCAATGTATGTGTGGGCGGAGCTATCAATACAGGGGTGGGACCCATTTGGGTTAGGGGCGTGTTTTTTTGGTGATTTCAAATGTTCACATTGGCTTTCAAAAATCAGAGACCCTGCCTTTAAGCCAGAATACTCAACCGGCATATGATTAACCATGTAATTGAGCTATTTACATGTAGGCTGGATTTGATTTTTTTATTTTTTTTTAATGCTGATAATTCATATAAATTTTAGACCTACATCACTTGAAACCACCTTGATGTAGTTTGTTCTGGTTAAATAATATCAGTTTGTTTTGAATGTCTGCTGAAGATTCACACATAGATATCACCTCTGTTGTGTCAGGAATTATTTATGAATATGTATAGACATTTTCTACTTCACCCCTCCTAAATGCCAGGATAAAGCCTGCACATTTAGACCTTCCAACAAAGTCCCGTAAGCGAAAGCCTCCGGTCAATTATTTGATATATAAATACTGTTGATGTATGGATACTGTTCTTTTTTCAATTTTTACTTCCAGAATCCCACAAACCTCATTTAATTCTGCAAATAGTCTCCTATTTTTGGAGATGTTTGGAACATGGTGGCTGCTAGCATGAGTTGGTTTCTCTCTGTAACTTGCTAGCATTGTTTCTTTGCTTCATGTGAACATGCTGAGGAAACTCTTAAAACATCACCCTCCATCTGTATGTTCTAGATTCTCATTTGCATGATATCTCAAGAACAAATGGTTGAATGTTTTTATATTTACATCACTGTAACCAGCAAAATTTTAAATTCATCCAAACAGAGAAAAGGTTGCAGTAAGGTCAAATTTCTGAACTATTTTTCAGTAGCTGCTTTCAAGTCTGAGATATAGTTCAATATTTCTGCCATACACTATAGTAACAAGAAGGGCTTGGAGGTGTCCCTGTAGATGTCGCTGGCATCACGTTTGCCTCACGGTTGCATAATTCAAGGTTCTCAAGGTTGTCTTCAAGGTTCCTCTGCATTGATCCTCTTGGAGATGCATTGTCGAAGCTACGGAACCCCTAAGGGGATATAGTGATGGAAGGAAAATATTTTATATACAGTGTTTGCTTGCAAAATTTTGCATTTCCCAACGAAAATTTGGGCCTTGATAATTCCCCTTCCTTATCCAATTCCAGTTGTATTGGATCCTGACAGCCATTCTTTTTTTTTTAAATGTAATTTTTTATTATTATTTTTTGCACTGTTTAAATACTATTTGTTGATCATTAAAAGATCCTTTAGACCAGCAACAGCTCCTTATTTAACTTGATGGATTATGAGCAGGTTTTAGGCCACAGTGCTTTACTGGTGGTTTCACTGGAGAATGTAGAATACACTGCCCATGCAGCTGAATTCATGATATTCTAATTCTTACCTCGAGTATGGTGTGTAGAGGCAATTTGACTGATGCTTTTGTTGGAACTGGTCCAATATGCAGCGATCAATGTCTCAAGATGGTGAGTGAGGTTGGCACAATCCTTATTGACAGTCACATGTAATTCAACCCTGTGAAAGTAGGCCATATGGGACAGTCCACCACTCTTACTCACAGTGAAAACATCCCTAATACTGAAGCAACAAACACAGTTCTTCAGCATAAAGTCTTCAGTATTGAGAATTCTGGCCACTATATTACCCCAGTTTGTGGCAGATAATATTACACTGTTCGATTCAGGCAGGGAACAGATTCTATCATTTTAACTGCAGTTACAACAGTAGTGGACTTGGACATTTGCAATACCCCAAATACCACACCATGTGTGTGAGAGTGAGGGGCACAGTCTCTAATTCACCGGATATGTGAAATCTTCCTCACAAAAGGGGTCAGCGAGTAGTGGTCCACAAGAGAGATAGTCACCATGGATGCCTCACTCTCTGGCTGGGGGGTTGTGCAGTACCACTGAGACACTGGAAATGTGTGGAGCCTCATTGTGAACCTGCTGGAACCTGGGGTGGTCTGTCTATCCTTAAATACCTTTCGCAGTAATGAAACACTGGTGTGTAATGGTCTCAAAAGTAACAATTAGTAACTGTTAATTAAAATATTAACAAAACTCTGTCTGGATTCATATAGTTCAGAGGGAAAAAAGAAACTGCAGTTCTCTCAGCTGGTAGCTAAATAAATACACTAATGGTTGCTTTAACTGCTGATACTGGCTTTTGTGTGTATTCTTTTGTTCATTTTATGCATCAGTGGGACCTTTTAAAGAAGATTGCTTATTTTATATCGTTCCTGGTTTTTTTAGTCTTACACTTCACCACCGTTGTGTTTCACTCTTCCCAGTGTCCATGTGCAGTAGTATGAGCCCACGCCGTGAGGTTATACGTTTGGAGCGGAGGCTGCGCTCAGCTTCAGAGGGAGCTGGAGGACCAAATCTTCATCTCAACCTTAAAGAGCATACCTGCATGGAGGCCAGCATGCTGGCAAAACACAGAACCAACTCCTCGTCCTCCAAACTGGGCAGTCTGGTAAGCAATGTCATCAAGATCATACCACATCAGGGCACTAAGCGTATTATGTTGATACGTGAGTCTTCGTTTTTGAACCAACAAAATTGGTGGAGCAGCTTGCCAATAAATTCCCTTCTAATTTGTAGTATGAATTTAAAGGAAGGAACATTTACTATCTCGGCGTTAATGATACTGTGGTAAAGAATCCCATTCTACACAATCACACACACTTACAGACTCTGCAGCACTGTAAGTGAATGTGCCTATATACAAATAATGTGCACTGCAGGGGGTAAAGAGGTATGCTAACTAGATATAATGAGATAGAAGTTGGTAGCTCTGTCTTTTAATGAGATTTGGGTTCGTTCCTCTCCCACACACGTTTCCCTTGTCATTGTGTGGAAAAATATAAAATCCCAAATGTTATTTGCTCCATCAAATTTACTGTAGTCTCATAGAGTTTTGTTAGTCCCTTGTTTATCATGCTTGTTCGCAAACATTTTTCTTTCTTACTATTTTCTAACTGGCCTCTGCCTCTCATTAGAGATCTGTTTAAATGCTAATCTATCACAGCTAACACACACATAAGCACTCTCTCTCTCAAGGTGCCATATCTGGACTAGACTTTAAACTTCTAATGCCCTCCATTCTTTAAAAGATTAGCTTTTCACCCACGGAGAAAAGCACAAGTCAACAGATGAGGCGAATCCTCGTCGAGGAAGTCGAGTCCTTTTTCCTTCTCCTTTTTTCTTCTCCTGCCCCTTCTAGGACAGATTTCTTGCTGTAGCACCTTGGCTGAGTAAGCACAGTTTGCTGAAGTAAACACATAGTGTGGACATTTTCTCCATACTAGATTTGTGTTAAATTTTTTAGACTTTAGAACCAGGCTATTCAATTGGTGACCTGTGGGGTGATTTGCTGTGGCCCTTCAAGTGGACTAATGTGATAAAGAAACTTTTGAATAAATTTAGTTCAGTCAGACAACAGACACATTTATGAAGAGCCACAGTCACGGCACAGAGCAGGAGTCATGTGACCTGAGGCTAATGAAGCAAGCAACCTCACCTGTGAGACACGATGACTGAATGAATGATGACAGATAAACTTTTGTTAGTATCATTTCATCTGTTTATTTCTTCATTCAGTTTTTTTTCACAAAAAAATCGGGAAATTTGGTAAAACAACATTAACCCTACTCTACTACCCTACTCTACCTACACATGCAAATCCTCATACTCGCACATGAGTGCCATTAAAACAACAATTACACCCGATTTCACGGCTCTTGCCAAATCTAAAAAATGTTATTTCTCTCATTAAAAGTCAGCCTAAATGCTCGCCAATTATTGAGATGGTTGTTGTATTTTAGTCATACTATAATAATTTATTTTGACAAAAAATATCATGTTATTTTCCATATTGTGAACTTTTTTGTATTATGTGCACTTAAGTCTCTGTTAAATTCTAAATGAGTGTAATATGACACTAGAAAAACATCTACTTGGGCATCTTGCAATGCACTGATGATAAACATAGGAAAAAAAGCTTACTTGAGTGTCTTATGGTGCAAAAATACAACATAATGGCTCCTATATTGTTGTTGTGTCATCACTCATATTGCAAGCCAGATCTCTCCGGCCCCTCATTTGGAATGCTTTTCATGAACTGCCCCCATGACAAAGTAATTGAATAACCCTGCATTAGATGCTGTACAGGATGATTTGTAGTTAGTGAGATTCACCCTTTGTGTCCTTTGATAGCGTATACTTGTAATAAGAGCAGTAGTTCTGAAACTTGTCTTGGCTGAAACCGTAAAGTTTTAGAGGTCACTTTTCTATGAGTATCATGAAACTCTAGCCAAGAGCTGCGGCTTAACCAGCTACTTGGCGTGTCCTCCGCTTTACTGTAATTACATGGGAATTAAAGTTTGTGAACTCTGTGGCCTCTAAACTCCCTGTAGAGCCAAAGAAGTTCAGTACATCTAAAATGGCCTAAAGTACTAAAATCCTTATCTTGGAAAAAATACAAACAGAACAAAGTGAGATGCGCCGTGATTCTAGCTGAAAAATAGGACTTAAATCTTATATGCTAGATCTATTGTAACCTGTTGTAAGATCTAACAACATTTAAATAGTATTGAAATACTAGAAATACAATAGAAAGTGCTGATTGCTTTGATGGTTTTTCTGTCCTGTACCTGATGTTACTTGGTGTTCAGTTTGAGCAACAGGACATCTACATATTTGACAAACTTTTCACGGTTTCTGCGACGCACAATAGGCAAGTAATTTGCATTTACTGTTTATGCCAAGTGCCAAGAGGGGGTACGATGCCCAAGGACCCCATGAATACACAGCAGAAAACAACTGAACAACAGAAGCAAAACAGCAAACTCCCGGACAGGGTTTAAGCCTCCATTATAACTAAAAATAATGCTTGTCAAGGCTGTTGGACTTTGTAAACTAATGAAGCCTATTGAGCCTCATTACACAGTGTCTAACATACACTATTTTTCAGAGAGATGTCTACCAGGAATGCACAGATTATTTTTTTACTGGACTTAAATATGAGTGAGTCTTTCCCTTGAGAAACTTTACTTCAGAAAGCATAATATATGGCTCTCCAGGCCCCCAAACACTCTCAGTAGTGCTTCAGTGTGTATTAGCTCCAAGGCTTTTAGGGCCATATTCATTAATAAATGGTGTCTAGGAGCAGGCATGAGGTGAAATATTTTGGTCTAGTATAGTTCTGGCTCTGCAGTGTATTTATTATTGCTGGTTATGTTAATTAGCAGGAGTGGAACGCAATCGCTTCAGTCTCCACAGCAATTTGAAGCAGATTTGCATTCCTTAGAGTTGTATTTGCAGTATTCAAAGCAGCGTGACGTTTCTGTGCTTCGGGATAAGAACATACAACAGAATGAAACAACGATAAAATCATGTCCGAATATTATCCACCCTTAAAGGTAGAGTCTCCGATTTTTGCTGTCTTTTGCATGATTATGCTTGTGTGTCATTTTTGCTTGTTTGTTTATCTGCAATCGTATTGTTCTTCCCTTCAGCTATGATAAAGACACATTTCTTTTCATTAGTTGCCTGGGTTACGTATGTATGTGTGGGTGGAGCTATATCAATACCGGGGTGGGACCCATTTGGGTTAGGGGTGTGTTTGTTTTGGTGATTTCAAATGTCAACATTGGCTTTCAAAAATCGGAGACCCTAACTTTAATGTAAAATAACACACAAAGATTCAGTTTAAAAAAACAAAACTCTGAACAACCTTGCTCTTTTATATATGGGGACGTGGCTGTATTCCGGATGAGCCGATCACATCCAGTTTCATGATCACAAGTAATTATCCTACAGCTGTCATTAATGTTCCATGTTTTACTGAAGCCATAGTCCCCAAAGAGCTTACAAAGCATGCATGATATCTCACTTGAGTGTAGGTATTGCATACTTTTTCTTTCTATTGGAAAAGTTTGCTGATTCTTTGTCATTTCACATTGAAGGGGAGAAAAGTTCTGACATGAATATTGTTTCATGATTTTTACTTTAAAAAAAACTGAATTTTAATAAGTTTTTATATTCATGGTATTAAATTTGTGCCCTTTGGATTTTATTCTGTTTATTATTTCTCTATCGATGAAATCCTTTTTCTAGTTAAAGAAAAGCTAAAGAGTGTATCGTGTCCTATTGTGTGTTTTTCTTTTCTTCTTCTTCTTCTTCTTTTTTTTTTATACCAAGCACAAGAGGAAGTGCTACTTCTGATCATGTCTTGTGTTTTAGGCAGAACAGAGAACAGACAGTGTTTATCTGGATAAAGCAGGAGACAGTTGGCAGTTATTCATTGTATAATTCAGAGGTGTTGTATTCATAAATGTAGTCTTAATGACTTTTATAGTTTTACAATTAGTCTTGTGTAATTTAATGAAGTTTGAGACCCTTTTAGAAGAGCCCGCTCCTGCATGCAGAACATTTATATTCTTAGGTTTATGATGCCATTAATTTACGATGCCATTAATCTTCACAAGAGACTCTAGTCACAAAACAGCTGCAGAGCGTCAATGAGCCACCTCTCTGTTTTATAGTGGGGTTTCAGGTGCTTTTCCTTGTACGTCATTCCTGTTTAGCAGGAGTGAAATGAATACACACTCCTGTTTCTATACACACACACACACACACAAAGCGAAGTTCAGGTTTCATTTTTTGATTTGCGGGGCGTCACCGGGTTCAATCGAGTTTGAGGGTTACAAGAATTTTAAATAGTTCATTTTTTAAAAATGGTTAATATATGAGAAGTAATTTCCTTAACATCGAGAATTTTACTCAGTATATCGTGAGAATGGGACTAGACAGTGGCATCTTAAAAAAACACACACATAGGACAAACAAAAAGACACGGTAAAGCGAATATGGCAAAGCGCCAGGGCAAAGAGAGAAATGTAATAGCTGAAAAGAAACAAGGACTTATTTGGACTGTTATCTTGAATTTGGTTACACTGATGCAGTGGACAAGGTGAGAAGTGGTGAGAGACTAGCCAATGAAAGCAGGAAGCCCTGAAAAATGAAGAGGAATCCGAGCACCAAACAGCCACAGACGGCCTGCAAAGTCAGAGAAATTTTCCTAAGGAAAAATCTTCCCCAGAATATCAGAGATACTGTGACTAGAGCTGGAAATGAAAATAGACAGTAAACAGTTGCATTGTTCGAGTGCGTGCTCTTGCTTAAATTGCTCTGAATTATTATTAAGAAATAAAGTGCGAGACAAGTGGCATCTAAACTTAAACTGTGTTTGTGTCTATTTTTGTGGCTGTCACAAAAATCAAGTCTTATATCCAGTCTCTAGCCCAAGAAATTCAGGCTCAGAGTTTACATTAATTAGCATTTCACAATTAATCAAGGGCTTCATTTAGTCAGGAATACAAGAAATGACACGCATAAATTGACATAAGTATAATTATAATCTAATTGGTGGAATAGGGGTCTACAGGGGAAATAAAGGTAGGGAACATCGTGTTTCTCATTTGATTTTAAAAACTTGACAAGCTGAAGAATCAGCTAAGATATTCAGATACTGTGATCTTTGTGCTCGTTTTTTCCCTCGGTCACTATTGTCCTTGCATGTTTCTGACATATGAAGCTTTATTATAACACTTAATGAATAATATTTTCCCACATTAATAGAGGACAAAGTAATTTTAATTTGTGTGTAACATCGTATATACAGGAGAAGAAACACCGTTAATCTGCAGTTATTTAGAATAGTTTGAAAGTATGCATTCAAGTGCCATACACATTACAGAAAGTAGCTGCAATAAGATGATCTTTTTTTTTATTTTAAAACTATGATAAATAAACTCTGCACTTGAAATATTTTATATGCTCAATTTTAGTCATTATTTATGCCAATAATTCTGGAGTGAACAAAGAAACTAGCTCATTTATCAGGAAGTTGTCTGTTGTCTAGTCTTTTTAGTTATGTTGGTTCTACAAAGAAAAAGTTGGCACACTTCTCCATTTTATGTAGATGGAAATGTCTGAGTCTGGAATGGATTAGTTCTGTGTGGATGTGTGATGGTATGCTGTGATAAGGACATCTGAAAACCCTATATGTCACCATCAAGCTGAACCAATATCCTAAAGTGTATGTTATCTACCATCAGGTGCAGAAATTTTTGCCTCTGTACACCATCACAATGGATTCGAAACGAAGCATTAAAGACTTACAGCTTTCAAAATTATTTCCTTGACCATTTAGTAATGACATATATTTGATTTTATAGTCCCTCCTTTTTCACAGGCTTAATCTGTCAGCATTAAAATTAGTATTAGTTTTTATACTTGGATTTAATCTATTGTGGTTGTGTACCGAGGCAAAATTATGAAAATCTTGTCTGTCCAAATAGTTGTGGACTAGTTGTGTAGTTTTCTATAGAATATATCAGCTAAAAAAAAGAGAGATGTCATGTTTTCCATTAAAATAATAAATTGATTTATTCATCCGATTTAACAAATGGCAAATCTGACATTCCTCATGTACAGTAAAAGCCTCGTCGAGGACGTCCTGTTTAAAGCCAGTATACTTTATTCTCAGGTATGACTACTCATTCAGGTTTACCTTTACATGTTAAAAATACCTTGAGCATAATATATAAATATGAAAAAAAAATTAATACAAAGGTATGAATAAATTTGCCTAGTACACTTAACACACACTTGTGTCTAAACCCGACGTGGCGGCAAATAAATAGACCAGATCCTATACCCTTTGGTATAACAGTGTTATCCATGTACATTTCCATAAAATCCTGTTGCTGATATTGTGGTGTTCTACATATTTACAGTTAATTTATTGTTATCCATTTATCCCACATCTATTGTGATTAACAGGACTGTTTAGCTTTGACACTTCTCTACTAATTTATTAAAAGCAATGTTTGTGTTTTCTGTGGAATTATGACGATTGCAAGCACGGGGGAGCTGACAGTAGAAATGAAACCTTACCTCTAAGTAAATCAGACTTTTTTTAGTCAATGTGTATTATTAGTTTAATATGACTTCTAATTGGCTGTGCATCACGGTTTAGTTGACATTATAGTCCCTGTAGAGAAATGTACGACTGGAGCAAAAAAAAAAAAAAGCAGTGTTAGCAAACTTGACCTACAAACCAGTCTGTGTAATCGGAATAAGCCATCTAAGAAGTTTTAATCCAATCAAAAATGTCCAGGTACTTTGTTAGCAGCAGCGCAGCTTCTGTTACATTTGAGGTTATGCTCTGATGTGGATAAAGTTTCTGTGCCCACGTATTAATTTACCACTAATAAAGGATCGGAAGAAAAATCCTGCTCTGTCCACCTGAATCTGTGACACATTCAGCACTCAGCCAAAGGATCAGGTCATGGTTTAGTTAGTAATAGTGTTGATAATATTAACTAGCAAAGAAATTTGGGTTTATTTTTCTCACATTTATCTGACATTGTGAAATTATCTAGGCATTCACTCGACAGACTATAGGCAGCTACAATTTGTGAACGATCCGGTTTCAGCTTTGCTTGGGCAGCCTTATTGCTGCTGAGCTCCTGTGTCACAAACTGATTATTAGACCACTCTGTTTGCAGCCTATCAGAAGGCTCAATACACAAGTTATTGAATAAGAAGCAGCCACTGAGAAGGCATCAGAATTTGCAGAGCCATGCAGCTTGATCATTCAGTCCAACACACTATTGCACCTACTGCACTATTGCATCATGAAGGAGGTATGAAAATGTATAATCAGCAGTATTTAAATAAGCACTGATCTTCACACTATCTGGCATTTTGCTGCAGTTATTTGGATCTGGAGAATCCATCAAATGATAGTAAAAGTTTCTTTGTGTCTAGGTGTTTGTTAGGACTCAGTCAGCCATGTTCAAACAATATTAATGTTCATTCACACACATTTTAGATGGCGCAGCTTTAATTCCTTGCAAAATTAGCAAGACATAAACGACACAGTGCTGTACATGGTGTCTTGACTCCATGTTATACGAAATGGTAGCGAGAAAGAAGACGTCTGGTACGCTGCACAGGTTTCCATCTTGTGTCTGATGGGCTTTGAGTTTGTTTGCTATCTTAAGTCATATTTTCGAGTTGCCTGTACATCTGTTTCAGTTTGTCTGTTTGCGTGTCTGAAATTTTGGTTAGATTTATGATTGTTTGCAGGATTTATATGATGGAATCGTTCTAACCAGCAGATTAACACAAGGTCATACAATGTCACAACAAAGTCAACATTTTTGAACTCATTTATCTTCCATAGCTTCTCATGTGAAATCTATTTCTGTGGTATTTGGGTATTTAAACCATACAAATTACTAATAGGAAAGACACCATGGTGATGTTGGAGTTATCCAAAGCATTACATTCTGCTTGTTTTCCTTCCTGCACTTTGAACCATGTGTTTGTTTGTTTATTTTTTCATATTATTGATTAAGATTCCTGAATGTTGAAGTAAAGTAAAGTAACTTATTCCTGAAATCAATGTTTAAAATGGCACATTTCCTTGATTGGTGATTGGATGATGATGACGATAATGATGATGATGATGATGGTAATGGGGAGGGTAACACTCCAGTCCCAGATCTCCTAACGGTGTTTAGTTAAACTGAGATTCATCAAACCGTTTAGTGAGATCTCATGCCCTGTGTCCGTACGCACTGACATCCGTAGAACAGAACACTCCCATCAGGATAGAAATGAATCATCGTAGCATAAAAGGCGATCAGTCAGAATAACTTTGTATTGATTTGCAGTGACTCTTTCCTCTAAGCAGACAAATGAATCCAAACCCTAGCAGCAAAATGCCTTTGGAAGGTTTCCACAGTCTGTGCTATTTCCTTTCATTTAGCATCTTTCTGTAGCTACATATAAAATCTACAGATAAAACACAATTAATTAGGGGGAAAATTTTTTTTATCAGAAAATAGATTTAGTTATACACACTCTAATAGGAACTGTCCACTTTATTAGGAACACCTGTAGTCATGTGACAACAGCAGTGTGTACAGTCATATACTGTAAATATACGTCAAGATCTTCAGGTAATAAACACCAGTCACATCAAACATCAGAATGTGTAAAAAAAAAAAAAAAAAAATTCTTAGTACAAGGTGGGCTTCTCTGTGTATTTTTGTAACAGCTGATCCCTTGCTATTATCACACACAAGTAACCAATTAACTGGTGGGCAACTGCATGAATTTGCAGGTGTACAGGTTCCTAATAAAGTGGACAGTAAGTGTATGATCATATAATTTTACAAGCTTTGCATGGTTACTCATAATCAGCATTGCGATTTGTTGATCAATACGTAAACATTGAGAAATGTTACAAACAACAGAAGTTCAAAGTACAGAAAAATAATTATATTTATCGACTAGATTAGAAGCAAACAGGTGAAGAGAGCCAGTGTGACATTATGAAGCTGCATTTAATATTAATATGACTATGAGTGTGTGTGTGACAGTGTGTGTGTGGCAGTGTGGCAGTGTGTGTGGCAGTGTGGCAGTGTGTGTGGCAGTGTGGCAGTGTGTGTGACAGTGTGGCAGTGTGTGTGACAGTGTGGCAGTGTGTGTGACAGTGTGGCAGTGTGTGTGACAGTGTGGCAGTGTGTGTGACAGTGTGGCAGTGTGTGTGTGTGTGTGTGTGTGTGTGTGTGTGGCAGTGTGTGTGTGGCTGTGTGTGTGTGTGTGTGGCAGTGTGTGTGTGGCGCTGTGTGTGTGTGTGTGTGTGTGTGTGTGTGTGTGTGTGTGTGTGTGTGTGTGGCAGTGTGTGTGTGTGTGTGTGGCAGTGTGTGTGTGTGTGGCTGTGGCTCTGTGTGTGGCTGTGGCTCTGTGTGTGTGTGTGTGTGTGTGGCTGTGTGTGTGTTGCAGTGTGTGTGTGGCTGTGTGTGTGTTGCAGTGTGTGTGTGTGTGTGTGGCAGTGTGTGTGTGTGTGTGTGTGTGTGTGTGTGTGGCAGCGTGTGTTTATTAAAAGTCTGCTGTGCTAATCATGTAATGACTGGCTTCAAGAAGTGAAAAGTATGAGAACCACTAGATTGGACAGACAGGAAGAGAGCAAAGACGTTTGCTGCGGCTGCCGCTAGCATGCCTTGTATTGTTATAACTTTGGTTGGACATCATTAAGCAGCTACAATTGTAGCAAATTTTTCTGATGTGGCTATAAACAAAGCACAATTAACATGTTTTACAAGTGTGAAGTTTTATGAAGTGTTTATTTTTCCCCTTAGAAAATGAGCAAATCTTTATTGTGCTATTAAGGTTTCATCTCTCATCCTCATTATTGGACTCCTGAGCCGAATGTTTATCACCACAAAAGGCTTTTATTGCTAATCATCCCGAGCACTTTAATACTTGAACGTACCATTTTGGTGAAATGGATGCAGCTATGGATTTAGTGATAGTTTAAACAATAGTAGAGAGAAAATACATCTGGGATTATGCAAGGTAATGCTGGACCATCAGACTCTTCTCAAACAATGCACGTGTACGCGAACAAACCGTAAGTCTTATTTCATCAGGTCTGATTAGGTTGCTTTCATTATGATTGCGAGGAAGCTAGCCTAAAGGCTTGCTTTGTTACTGTGGTAAATTAGTCCTCTGGGCAGACCTGCTCTGTGTGGTTCTAACGCCGATGCTTAGCTTGATCAGTCTAATTGAAAAAGCCACACGAGTTTCACCAGGTCTATGCACCCATTGATATGTTTCCTATTTCCTAATTATTTCCTATTTAAAAAAAACAACAACAATACTTATGAACAAACTGCTGCCAAACTAGTACATATATTATTACATGCATAAAACAAGTGTTTTGTACTCGGTAGATAAGAAATAAAAGCCACTATGCTACAATATAGTGTGTGATCTAAATCCAATGTATATTAACCGTACAGTATAAAAACAGTATCTTACAGTGAAGGCTGTTCATGGTTGGTGCATGTGCAAGTGTTCACGTGATCATTTTGGGTCCCCTCGCATTTCCTGATGAGATCTTCTGTGATTAATAAAGATACTGGAGTCATTGGAAATCTCCTTAGTGTATACACTAAGGATACACTTACATTAGAGTAGCTGGACTACCTTGCGCTCAGAAATTCCCATTATATATTTATTACTAGCCTGTAACCTTCTGTTGAAATACAGTATGTGTCCTGCAGGTTTGCACAGTGGTAACTCTTTAGGATGAATATTGACCTGCTTCTCCAACAGATACTTACTATATAATGCCTTCTTGAGCTCAAATTGCAGCTCATTTCTAGTGTTGCTCATAGGTACATTAAGTACATATTGTATATTCATGTCTGTCTTGCGTATTCAGCCGGATACTTTCTGCCAGGCAGCTTCTGTGGCTTTATATTACAGGAGGTTCTTGTCATAATTATGTCTTACAGCGTTTAACAAACAATTCCTCAAAGGAAAAAAAGACAAAGGCTTTCTTTGTTTGAATGACACTTTGCTCTTTCTGCCTTCGATTGTCAGGGCTGTAGACTTGTCGGATGGATGCATGTGAGCCTTGATTACTTCAGCTGCTCTTAAATTAGTGGGAACGTGTCACACACCGAGGACGGAGTGACCTGTCTGGCGATTTCAAATAAGGCAGGATATTGGGAGCTTGTTTTGTAGAATACCCCCTGGTTGATTATAAATAAGCCTTTTCACACGATTGTGTTTTTTCCTAATAGCTTGTGACAGCCCAGCTTTAGTCTAATCCTGAAGCAGCGCATTATGTGGTCCTGTGGAGTGGATTTAATTACTGAACATGGACCCTGTAGAAGTTGGGTTTTGAAACCCAGATGGTGTTAGCAGCAAAGTTTTGTTGCAAATGATATTTTTTTAAGCCTAGGTGGACATCCATCTATCCATCCATCCATCCATCCATTGCTGTACCATTTATTTTACACAGGGTTCAGGGGTACCTGGTGTAATAAGGCACAAGGCTCAGGAGCACGTGTGCTAACCACTAAGCCACCATGCCCCCTAACGTAGGCTGACATGTTAACCTCAAAAGTTTATATATGCTATATGCTGTTAGGTTCAGTTTTTGCTCTTTAAATGATTTTAATGGAATCATTATTTTTCAAATATGACATTCTCATGTTCACTCAACTGATCAATTGAGAAAGATTATAAAAAAGAAGGTTTTAAATACAGGAATTCAGCAGTGTGGCTGAATTCCTCCTGTATGTAATAAGCACTTCTGCTTGTAAGAGCTGCAGAGATGGTGGGACATTATTGTGTGTAGCAGCAGCTTTATTGAGGTCTGTTGACAGAGCAGCATTTGTAATCCAGAGCAGACGTGAATAAGAAAGTTACAGAATGCTGCATTTTTTTCTGTTTTATTTAGACAACAAGGTTGATCCATGCAATCATCTCTCTCTTTCTCTTTCTCTTGCTCACTTCTTTTTTTTTTCCAGTGAGATCTTTGAGATTCCTTTAGCTTGAATCCACGATCCAGGATGAAGGCCATACATATAGTTTGACACTAGCTGCTTCCTTTCTCACATGCATTAGTGCTCCAAATAAAGAACTTGCCTTCAAACACATGTCGTACATGAGCACGTCTCCTCTGTCATCATCACAGGGGTTTATCTAAAGGTGGCAATTCAGGTACATACCTTACATTCCTCATAGAAAACTAGTTAAAGATGACTGTGGTGCAAGGGTTTCCGTGTGTATTCTAAACAGAGAGAGATATAAGTGAGTGGTATGTTGTAGTGACTGAGCTGTAGTATCCATGCTGTATACAACACTATACATTTTGTAGGTTTTATTTTTAAATCAATTAGCTACAATGTCACCTTTAAAGTGCTCCTTTAAAGTGTGCAAGGAAAGCATTTCTTTTTTGCTCACTGCCCACTTTGCCCTGTTTGATCGATCGTAGGCGATGCAGATTGCCTGTCTCTTCACCATGATTCTCCTTTTTAGAGGCTAATGAATCTTCAAAATGAGCAAAATGAGGGAAAAGTAGCATCCATCCTGACCAGCCCATCTGTTTCCACAACACCTTTATTCCAAACCTGACCCAGTATGAGACACAAAACCTTTCAATTTAAAGTAATATTTACTTTGATTGAAGAGAAAACGCCATGTTTTCAGAACTGGTCTTATAAATATTAACTATCGACTATGCTGGAATAAGGAACTATTCTTTCCAGTCATTGTGCTTTTGTTGACAGGTAAAAGTGACAAGCTGTTTAAAGTCATTCTGTTCCAATGTAGCTTGACTCAGCACGCATCACTACTGTGTGCAGTGTTCCGGATTGGTCCGTGTTCAGGCACAGTTTCTTGTACAGCAGGATGTTTTCACATGTTTGTTTTCTCACAGGGCTGCGAATAATCGTCAGGCAGCAGAAAATTGTTTCACTTGCCACTGCACGGTTTTTCAAGTGGCTTGGCAAGAACTGTAGGATCCAGCTTTAATGAGTAAAAGAGGTTTTCTCCTGGCTATGGCATGAGAGGCAGGAAAATCAGTCTGTGTGCGTGTGTGTGAAAGAGAGTAAGTCATACCAAATGTCAGATCTCCGTCACCCCTCAAACTCTTCTCAGAGATAAATGTTAACATGAAAGCGTTCAGACAGGATGCCGGCTGCAGGTAGCTGATTTACAGGCGGATGTGTGCCGGTGTGGGTGTAAGACCTTGTCAATTATATCTCTTGATTAAAAATAATTACACATACTATTTTCAGATAACATTTAAAATCAATTCTGTTTTCCTTCTCACAGTAACAGCTGTGGTGGGTGTGTTGTTATTATGCAGTTTCAAGTTTTTGTGCTCTAGCTATGTTCTGCTTTACAGCTGCTTGGCTTGCCTGCTTTGTGCCTCGCTTTCCACCCTTTCTCAGTTTTCAACCATTCCTGATACTGGCCACAAGACGGCAGTGTGTCTCTATGGAAAGGATTTGTCATGCCTTATGGTTTAATCTGAATAACTTGTTCAGGCAGTACATGCCTTTTAGATGTATTGCATTTGTGAGCTTCTTTCTGATAGAAAAAGGCATGCCTTGTGTTTTATGTCAAAGCTATAAAGATTTTCAGGTCATTTTGATTTACTAGTAGCAATGGGATTTTACTGAAGACGTATTCAAGACACTAGTTCTCCACGGGGCTTTGTCTTTTCTAAGCTTCTTTGACTTGTATGATGATCATAAAACTGATGAAGACTCCTGATCAGAATTATGTTTTTAGTGACGTCCCACTGATGGATTGTTAGAGATTCAAAATGATGAGATAAAAGCAGTCTAAACATGTAGTATACGTTATCACAGATGAATAAAAAGAAGCCACGTCCTAAGTATGTTGCTTTGTTCTACATATAAAACCAGATAGACAGATGAACGGAACGGATGCTTGTAAAATCACCAGTGCGCCATTCCAAACTGGTTAATCTATTAACTCTAGTTGCATTGCACACCCAGTCAGTGGAAAGTACACCGAGATCTCAACACACTGGTGCCATGCTTACATGACCGGATTGGCACTGCTGTTTGGAGCAAGAAGTGTAAACAAATACTAAGAGGGGATAAATTATACATTTTAATCCAGGAAGCTCCTCTTCTATATATATCAAATGCAATATGCAGTATCTCACAGAAGTGAGTACACCCCTCACATTTTTGTAAATATTTTTATATCTTTTTGTGTGACAACACTGAAGAAATGACAAAGAGAAAATGTCCAAATTGGGCCCAATTAGCCATTTTCTCTTCCCGGTGTCATGTGACTCGTTAGTGTTACAAGGTTTCAGGTGTGTTAAATTTCGTGTTATCGCTCTCACTCTCTCATACTGGTCACTAGAAGTTCAACATGGCACCTCATGGCAAAGAACTCTCTAAGGATCTGAAAAAAGAATTGTTGCTCTACATAAAGATGTGGGCTATAATAAGATTGCCAAGACCCTGAAACTGAGCTGCAGCACGGTGGCCAAGACCATACAATGGTTTATTAACAGGATAGGTTTCACTCAGAACAGGCCTTGCCTTGGTTAGAAGTTAAGTGCATGTGGCCAGCGTCATATCCAGAGGTTGTGTTTGGGTAAATAGACGTATAAACGCTATCAGCATTGCTGCAGAGGTTAAAGGGCTAGTGTGTCTGCATGGGTGTCAACTTGGTCTGCATGGATGTCTCTTCTGCTGTTTGCGGGCTTTCTTGTGCATCATCTTTAGAAGGTTAGTTTGCTGAAGACTAGCAGACTAAGGACATGGATTACTTGAACCATGTCCTGTGGTCTGATGAGACCAAGATTAACTTATTTGGTTTAGATGGTGCGAAGCATGTGTGGCGACAACCAGGTGAGGATTACAAAGACAAGTGTGTTTTGCCTACAGTCAAGCATTGCGGTGGGAGTGTCATGGTCTGGGGCTGCATGAGTGCTGCCGGCACTGGGGAGCTACAGTTCATTAAGGGAACCATGAATGCCAACATGTTCTGTGACGTACTGTAGCAGAGCAGGATCCCCTCCCTTAAGAGACTGGACCGCAGGGCAGTATTCCAACATGTTAACGACCCCAAACACACCTCTAAGACAACCACTGTCTTGCTAAAGAAGCTGAGGGTAAAGGTGATGGACTTTCCAAGCATGTCTCCAGACCTAAACCCTATTGAGCATCTGTAGGGCATCCTTAAACAGAAGGTGGAGGAGCGCAAGGTCTCGAACATCTCCAGAGTGGAAGAGGACTCCAGTGATCACCTGTGATGCTCTGGTGAACTCCATGCCCAAGAGGGTTAAGGCAGTGCTGGAAAATAATGGTGGCTACACAAAATATTTACACTTTGGGCCCAATTTGGTCATTTTTACTTAGGGGTGTACTCACTTTTGTGGGCAGCAGTTTAGACATTAATGGCTGTGTGTTGAGTTATTTTGATGGGACTGCAAATTTACACTGTTATACAAGCTGTACACTCCCTATTTTATATTGTAGCAAAGTTTCATTTCTTCAGTGTTGTCACATGAAAAGATATAATAAAATATTTACAAAAATGTCAGGGGTGTACTCACTTCTGTGAGATACTGTATTTTAAGACTTATGCAATGGCTTCTCTTCTCCCAGGATTTTTTGAACAATCTCGGCTCGTCAGAGCTAGATGAGGACGATCTAATGCTGGACCTGGAGCTCTCTGATGACCAGAGACATCGACATGGTACATCTTTAAGCACTTTAAACTAATAATGAACCTCACACTAACTTCTCTGGTGAATACCCTTCATCTTAAAGTAATTATGTAAATCATTTGCACAATACTCTAGTGGGAAGATTGCTTGCAGGTATCTTTTTTTTTTTCTTTTAAAAAAACTAGACATGCTGCTATTGTTTCAAATATATGTGGATTAAGTAAGACAGAATTTTAATACTGGTCAAGAAAATAATCAAATATATTACACAACTATAGAGAATGCTTGTGAGCAGATATCCAGGTCAAATCCTGCTAATATATCTAGTTTATTGTCCATATAAACTCATCAAACTTTGTGTTTTTGTACAGGTTTCTCAGTATGCTGCACTATATAAAGTTTCTGGTGTAGATTATGATCAAAATGTTTCTGATTAATTGTTTTAAAATCAATACAATTCACTGGCATTCAAAATGTCTAATGAATTCTAATCTTTTCTTTTGTGGTAATGCATATTACTATATTATTAATAGAAATGGAATTCTGTTTTAAAAACAATTCCTTACCAATCCAAGTTTCTAGTTGCTCCTAATCTTTCTCTTGTTAATTATATTATGATTGGTAATTAAGTAACATACATAAATTCATTTATTTCTGTTATATAAAGGATCGTCATGAATTGAATGAATGAGTCGAATGTCGTCCTCACTAATTGACACTAATTAGCCTTGTTGCTAATTGTAATACTTGTGTAATATCTATGTAATATTTTTTATTGTTTGAAATGATAGCTTCTCAGGAAGACTCGAGCCAATCTCTTGCCTCCTGTCTGAACCTGCTGCCATCCCCACTGGAACTGCCTACAGAACAGAACACTGCCAAGGAGTGCAGAGAGAACAACAGGTACTTGCTCATCCTCCTCTGGCTCACTCTGTGTTAATATTCTCCTCTCCTCACCTCTCCTCATTTTACCCTCCGTTAATCTTTTTTCTCCTGTCTCCTCTTCTCGACCCCCCCTTTCCTCCTCTCCTCTCTTCATCTACTCTCCTCTCCTCCTCTCCTTCTCTCTCTTTGACTCTCCTCTCCTCCTTTCCTCTACTTACTTCTCCTTTCTTCTCCTCCCCCTTTCCCATCCTCTCCTTTCCTCTCCTCTCCTCTTTTCTCCTTTCTTTACCTCTCTTTTTGTTTCTTCTCCTTTCTTTCACCTCTCTTCTCCTCTCCTTTCCTCTCCTCTCCTCATTCAAATTCACTTGCATGCTAAATCTTTAAATCAATCAAAAGAATTAGATGTGATCACTTCTATAAAAATTGCATTTAAAAAAACCCAAACAATTAATTTATCCTCCTTCGCCCAGCTCACAGAGACGCTCTAATGAATACATGAGAAAAGACAGTGATTGAGGAAGACAAATAAGCCAAGCTTTAACTCCACTGGATTTCAGTATGCTGGGATTTCAAACGGCTTTGCCTTACAAGCTTGCCACTAGTTCATTTAAATGTATCTGATTGAACGAGAGTGTAAGTGTATGCTTAAACAATGAAGACTGTTTTGGATTTCAGCAGCCTGATCTCAGTGCTCTCTAGTGTCACTGTGGGATTTGTACCCCAGTGTTCTTGATGAAGAATTTTTAGGTTTAGTCTCCACCGCTTTGTAGGAGATTGTAATCGACTTGATTGACTGAGCCTCTTAGATAGTTAAATCCACTTCAGTTTCCCGAAGCGCTCATATAACTCTCATCTAAACAAGATAGTCTGTTGTTCTTGTTGACAGCTAATTACCATAATTTATACAGTTGTGTCTAGTTGTTTAATTATATCTAACAGTAATGCACACAATACATTACTGGTTAAGCTAGTTGATAAATATGCTCTCGAATGCTGTCCTTACAGAACTGGGTCTCATTTCTGACAGCTGGCTTTTCCCCGTAATGACGACAGACGTATCCCATGTGGATGAGCCGGAAATTATATCTGCATGAATATTAGCCTAGAAAATTATATATATTTCCCTGACCTTTTAATTATTTGTACAATTTTTAGAAGCTGCCCTAATATACTATGGTTCAGGTTTATTTGTGAATCTGGAAAAAAAAAAGTGTGACTCGCAGATTTTGAATATATTTTTTCATAGGATGCAAAATCAAAGTCTAATTTTGAACAGTGCACCAGCCATAACTTTTAAGAGCAATGCTGTGTTCAGATCCTGACCCTGAAGACTTGAGAATGAATAACACACAATGTGCAGGGCAAATGGTATACTAAGATGAAAGCAGCTTTCATGCTGGCAGTTTAGTTTAAAACAGAGCAGGGTTTGGATTGTGTGGATTGGAAAGAGCATCGCAATTGTCAACCCGAGACCCCAGCCTGTAGGTGGAGCTCTGATTTTGGGTAGTACGCGAACTATGTTGTGATTTCCATGAACAGGAACACAACCTGTACACTGCACCCCTAATTGTTCAGGGAGTAAAGTAACCTGTGTATGTATATGTAGTAAATAATAACAGTATTGTTAGTGGTGCGTAAAATGTCATCTATATCTCTGGTGACTGTGGAGGCCATTTCAGATTTCAGTACAGTGAACTCATTGTCATTTTCAAGAAATGTTCTGAGATGATTTGCGCTTTATGACATGGTGCGTTATCCTGCTGGAAGTAGTCATCAGAAGATGGGCACACTGTGGTCATAAAGGGATGGACATGGTTGGCAACAATACTCAGGTAGGCTGTGGCGTTGACACGATGCTCATTCTGACCCTACCATCCGAATATTGCAGCAGAAATTGAGACTCGTCTGACCAGGCAACATTTTTCCAATCTTCTATTGTCTAATTTTGGTGAGCCTGTGCGAATTGTAGCCTCAGTTTCCTGTTCTTAGCTGTCAGGAGTGGCACCCGGTGTGGGCTTCTGCTGCTGTAGCCCATCCACCTCAAAGTTCGACTTGTTGTGCGTTCAGAGATGCTCTTCTGCATACCTCGGTTGTAACGAGTGGTTATTTGAGTTACTGTTGCCTTTCTATCAGCTCGAACCAGTCTGGCCATTCTCCTCTGACCTCTGGCATCAACAAGGCATTTGCGCTCACAGAACTGATGCTCACTGGATATTTTCTCTTTTTCAGACCATTCTCTGTAAACCCTAGATATGATTGTGCGTGAAAATCCCAGTAGATCATGTGATTGGCTGATTAGAAATTTGTGTTAACGAGCAGTTGGACAGGTGTACCTAATAAAGTGGCCAGTGAGTGTATATATGTGTGTGTGTGTGTTATATATATATAATCTAAATAAAACATTTAATTAGTCCCATGAGTCTCATTGTGTTCTCCATGTGCATTCGTGATGACACAAGATGAGCACACTGGGGTTTTCATAGAATCAACTGAGTGTGAATCCACACCAAAGTGCCGGAAACAATCACATTCAGGTTCAGACCTCAGAAAATGTGCCTAGTGTGAAAACCACCTAACACGGCAGGAGGTGTGTGGAATGAAGTGGACAATAAGTTCAGTGTTCACAAAACCCCACCATCACTAATGCATTTGTACCAGCGCACACACCACCACCCCTCCTCCACACACACACACACCACTGCCATGCTACTGTCACTGCTGTGCTTTGAATGATCCACCAGTCAGATAAGATCTGCTCAGCAGTTATTTGTTAGTAGGCACTTCCTGTCTATATACAGACTCTTCATACATTCAAAATGATTCCCTACAGCACACAGATTTTCAATACAGACCAAACATGACAACTGTGATAACCAAGATTGATTTTCTGTCCCAACACCTCTTCAGTTTGGGGTCATTATCTTGCTGAAAGATCCATTTACAAGCAACTATTAACCTCCTGGCAGAGGTTTTGGGCTCAAATATCCTGCTCTTTGGCAGAATTCATGATGCCATCAATATTCACAAGAGCACCTGAACCAACAGCCCCAAAGCATCAGTGATCCACCATCAGATTTTATTATGGCTGTCAGGCGATTGCTCTTGCATCCTGTTCCCTTTTTATCACCAGTTAACTCTTCCTTCCTTCCTTCCTTCCTTCCTTCCTTCCTTCCTTCCTTCCTTCCTTCCCTCCCTGATGAGATTTTGTGTGTGCAACCTCATATCAACCTCAAAACAAGAAAACAACAAGAGTTTGATATTTCCTAAAGAAATATTCTGTGCTTTTAAGATAAAACACTTCCATTACATACACAAAAAAAAATAAATAAATGAATAAATAAATAAATAAATAAATAAAATGGTTGTGTGAGTGTGTGCCTGAATGTGATGCACGCGCACACACACACACACACAAAGATTCTAAGATTTTTCTTAGAAACTGACTTGAAGACTGATATTTTTAATCTACTTTTGAATTACTGCAAAAAAAAAGCTGCTAAGCTCCCTCCAGAGCAGGTGGGTTTGCCTCGTCAGCAAGACGTATGAATGACCTTGGCATTGTATCTTTAAAACAGCTTTGAATTGCTCGTCCACTGTATATCTTCCAACAGAGTTTTATGTCTAGTATTATGCAGCCTGTTGTACATTCTCAGCACATCTGGCCAGCAGTTTGCAAGTCAATATATTTTTTTCGGTGATATTTTTGAAGATATTTTGACTTCTGACCCTTTGCCATGACATAACATATTAGGGTCTTTTTTGAAATAGGAGTTTTTCTCCACTCGTTTTTAAACCAAAGCAAGTGCATGTAGACAGAATCCGAATACTTGTTAGCATACAGGTTAGTGATATTTCTGCTTGAACAAGCCAGTGTTTTGCTTTATTTAATCTCTGACTGTTGAAATTCTTTTTCTGCTACCAGCTCCTCGTTGCTAGCGCACACATTGTTCTGTGAAACCTTTCGATTTTTCTCATGGGTCACTTTTTTGTTTTTAAATCTGCAGTTGAGCACAAGATTTGTTATTCATCACAATTAGCAGGAAAGAATCCAAGCACATCAACCTGATCAGCTTTTCCAGTACCTTGGTATTAAATAGACTAATAAAACTGACCTTATTATTTACCTGGCTTTAAGGTTCTGCAGTCCTTCCATGACTTTATGGTTTTGCGATTGCAGAAATGAACTCAAAATGAAGCAAATTCTGCAATATTTGCAGGAGATCCCCCCAAAAAAAATTTACTACAGATTTGCCACATCATCGTCTTCATCAGAACATTCAGCCAAAGCCTTCTTCAGTTTCTGTGCATCGTACTGGTATCATAGAAAGCAATCATGTCCTCACTGAAAGTAGTTTAAAAGAAGAATCCCATGCTTACACTTTCACTAGTTTAAGTAGCTTTCCACAAGAAAGTTGCATCATAAACTTTGAAAAAGCTCTAACCAAATCAAGCGTATTTGGCTGCAACAATCTCAAAATAACTCTTAAAATGTTGCAATGAGGTAACAGTGACTTGGTCTGTTGAATTGGTGAAGCTGCAAGCACAGGATTCATCTTTTAATCTACTTTCTACGAGGTTCAACGCACATGAATTGAGGACGGGTTTGGCTAAACTGTGTCTTGGGGCACAGATAAATTGGAAAAAAATGCAAGCTCCTCTGAATATCAGCTTGAATATTTGAATGACTTTGAGTTCAATCCTGGAGGGACTAATACTTCCTACCCTAGTGATGGTGCAGTCTATGGATTGACCAGGATTCTCCTTTTTCCACTGTCGCTCTTGCTAAAATGCTTTGATCTGCAATTAAATCCAAGCTCTGAAATGCCCAGAGTGAAATAACAGTAGGATTATACCACTGCCATCAGTGCAGCAAAAGATACTCTGTGAATCTGTGGAGTTTTTATTCTTCTCCAGTGCTAAGTGACATGATTTATTATCCTAAGGCCAAAACCTTGGCTTTTTCTATTGATGACACATCAACAGTTGACAAAACCGATTCTCAGCCCCAGAGCCCTCCCTCTCTCAATCCCAGCATTGAGGGTTGAGGCAGAGCTAAACCGAGCGAGGGAGAGGGGGCGAGAGTGAGAGCGAGAACAGAATGGGTTCATCCTACCTTATAGCACGACTAAGACTGAATCACTTGTAGAAAAGACAACGTAATGTGTAGAAACTTAAGCAACTAGCAACATAAGAGATCTTTTTGGAGGAAAGCAGAGAAGTATTTAATCCCTATTGTGGCCTTACACTTTTCCATCCGGTGCTTTTTATCTTTTTTTTTTTTAATTTTTTTTTTATTAAGTCTCTGGACAAAGCCCAGGTGGTCAGGTGCTCAAATTCTCAGCCATGAAAGGCAGTTCATCTCATGTGTCCTTCAGGAACAGGTTTGCTGCAGCAGGGGGGCAGACTGCATAGGTTCTTGCAAGCTGTGGTCCTCGGCGACAGAAGGCTATGCGTCTGGCCCTGTGCTACTTTCCGTCTCCTTCTCTTTCAAGGTGATTTAGAGAGGGAGGCTCCAAAACCCATGACAAACCGAGAAATACTTTAGATTGAAAATGTCTAATCCAACTCTCAGCCAGCATGCTTATGTCAAGGCTAAGAAATATCTCAATCGAAATGACTCATGCTTGTCATTTGGTTGATTTTTTTTTTTTTTTTTGTTTCCAAAGGCAGGCACAGCCACCGTATTGGCAAGTTCAGATGCTTCGTGATGGATTTACAGTCTTTTTTTTTTTTTTTTGCCTGATTACGCACGTAATAAATGATGAACTACTCAAATATAGGACTTCCAATATAACTCATATGTCAAGGCTGTCTTAATCACTCAACCTCATATTATGTCATTTCTCGAAATGCCATTTTTTTTTTCACCAGGCATTTAGTCAACAGTGACAAAATTATTTTTCCAAGCATAGAAGTGAGGATTACACAAAAAAAAAAAAATGGTGCATCGGTGTCAAGAGACTGAGTGTAACTGTCACCTCTACGTTCTCAATGGTAACACCAATGTTGCATTATATCACATGATTTAAATCAAACACAGGAAATTAAAAAGGAAGAAAGTAGTTTACCGGTTTACCTTTTTACCTGTCTTTTTTTCCCATTTGTTTATTTTTTTAACAGTATGTACGTCTAAATAACTTAATACAATTGTGTACGATTGCCACTGGTGTTCTTTTATTAAGAAAGACAAGGAAAAAAAGCCTTATATTTGTTTTCTTTTTTTTTCTCAAAATATCTTTCAGTTCGTATTTACTTTATTTTTCTAATTTCTGAAAGCAGAATCCACCGAACTCAGTTTGCAACACCTTCAACTAGATCTGAGAAAATCTTTCTTTTTCGATTGCCACTTCATTTTAAATCACTTCACACATTTTCACCCCTTTCACTTGTAATCCTGTTACGAGCCTCCTTCCATGGTTGCATGTCGCTTTAAGCTAATGGTCCAGCGTAAACTCTACAGTATCTTGGCTTGCCGATGGTTTCAGGTACGCACCAATAAACGTTCTCAGTAGTCCATCAGACCTCCCCAGGGTGTTCGTATATCCACAGTCCTGTGTCTGCGTCTCCTTTTTGTGCTCATGTTTACGGGGTTTCTTTCCTGGCACACACTCATACAGCACCATCGGTTTTTCAAACTGCTTCTATTTTCAGTGTCTTTATGCTTCATATTTTTTTTGGTATAGCATTTGTTAAATCTCCTCCTACTCACTCGGTTATCTGCAGCCACCAAATGTGCTGTACAGCTTAACAGCTTGCTAACTAAGGTATACACATATTTGTGTTTGCTGCTCTTGCCAGGATACAAAACCTCAACTCAAATGCAGGCCTTTTTTTTTGCTTCACTTTGCTTGAAGTGTTTACTATATTACTCCTTGATTTGTTTATTAAATTTGTAAGCTACAGCCTTGTTTTCGAGCTTATTTTATGAGTTATGCCTGATTGAAACATATCATAATATTCTGTGACTCCTCTTGTTTTGCTCAGCACCAGCTATTTCCATATCTTTATTGAACAAGTACATAGCTTATTAAGACTGTCTTTGTTTTCCACTGTGACCTAGATGAAGATCAGATTGTATTTTAGGAGCCGTTCAAGCAGAGATCCAAATTTTTCCCTACAACTCCGTAATGAATATACCAGCACGGATGGCTTCATGGTGCCCAGATGCAGTACTGCTTCTCTAGCGTGAAATTAATGTGTAATTAGAAATCAAAGGCAGTGCGTGGCATGATGCTGAAGGCCCTGATGGGAATACTGCACTAATAACCCAAACACAGAATATGAGCTATAAAGCAGTCCTGCTGGGGGAGTCCATTCCGTGTGACAGCTGGTCTTTTAGAGCAAAGGGACACCGGCTCCCCGTGTCCTCTAACATGAGGAGTCCAGGTGAGCACACAGAGGGGGGCCATCATAGAGGAGGCTAAACAAAGAGACTTTCCTTCATAAGATGCCCTAACAGGATGGCATTATTAGTATTCGCGTTGCACAGTGAAGACATGAACCCATAGAGTCCTGGGGGAAGCTGTGATGGCTATAATGATATTGTAATGGGATATTAGAGGTGACTGGAATGTTGTCAAAGCTAATGGGCACCACTTTTAGATGTTCTACACAGGGCCATATTACAGTGAGGGAAAGATAGAGGCACTAATGTGAAGCATATTTAGGATTTATAGTGTTTGAAGGGACAGAAATCCAACTTGTGCCAGCGGAGGCTGAAAAAGTGCTTTAGTAAGGAAAATTACAGAGTCAGGAAAAAAAAAACTATTCCTGTTATCATCAGTGTTCCCAGACAAAGCTAACTCTGCCAGCCTGCCATTTTCTTAGTGCTGTGGCTATTATGCTAAGATGTCATTGCTTTTATCCACACCCCGCTGTTTTTCTTTGCCAGAGTAAAAAGCCCTCAGATGGCGTGTTCTCTCTGTAATAGACAGCAAGGTAAAATCCAGGGACAATGAAAATCTGCTCTGGTGTATCTAGAATCTGAATCATGACAGTCTCACTATACTCTAATCCATGATGTAAATAATGACTCTGTAATAGATGTAGCGTTTGTCAATGCTTACTGATAAATATTCTATATCTGTACTGCTGAAGAATGTTTATTTTTATTTTTTTTTATTTTTTGGATTTTTTTATGTTTTCTGTCTTATCAGTCTGGCCTGCCTTAGGCACATCCATTGCGAGAGAGTCACCGGGTGGTTTGTGAGCAGTCAGTGAATCATCACATTCATTACCAGAGTACTGATTTTGATTTCTAAGAAAAAATATTCTTAAAGAAATATAGTGTTTTCCCGGTTAGTAGTTTTCTGTTCCAGGATTAGACAGGCACAGAAAATACAAACTATCAGGTTAAATGCCTCAGATATGAAAATGGTTTTATAGGTTATACTGTGTAAATATGATTCGTTTTTTATTTAGTATTTTATTTTATTTTATTTTATTTTATTGCAGGTCACAGTAAATGTTTGTTGAGAAGTCAAGAATACTTTTCTGAATTTTCTGAAATGTTTGTTTATTGCTACAACTGGAACAGCCTTCATTTTTTTTTTTAAGCTTTAATTACATTAATTGCTTCACTTAGTTTCAACATAGTTCAGAGTAGTTGCATATTATACAGAGAAGAAAATTTTTCCCGATCTGGAATCACTGTGTGCAAAACTGCCTACTTTATTGAGCTGGTTCTGCTTTCTCCTTTTTCATGACTCTCCTCCAAGTTTATTGTTCTATGTTTTTTTCCCCCCTTTTTTGCTTTATAATCTACACTCGTTGAATGTCTGTGTTTCCTTTTTCAGTTATGTTTACATTATTATATATTTCAGTTATTTTATTGATGGTTCTAGTGTAATACATATTATTATTATTATTATTAGTAGTAGTAGTAGTAGTAGTAGTAGTAGTAGTATTTTATTTACATTTTTTTACTCGAGTTCCACTAATCCAGCACGTATCTGCACTGCTCACTATGTTTCTTGCAAAATATGCAATTAACTGCACAATGCAAAGCTTATGTTACTGGATAAATCACTCAATACAGACTTTACTATTAGGCAAAGCAGCTAAAAGACCTCGTGACAAAAACAGACACATTGTTAAAGAATAAAGTCTGCTGCACTTGATGGAATTTTTACAGTACAGTTTATATTGTGCTGCATGTACATATTTGTATTTTTCTGTGTTAGGAATACACTGACATGTTGTTCCATCTCTTGTTTTTTCCAGGGAGTCACGACCGGTGTCTCTCTTTGTGCCCTGTGATGATGAGCTGTTCCCTGGGTTGGAGACCTTACCCTTCAGGCTGATGCAGCAGGACTGCACGGCCATGAAAACGCTCCTGCTGCGACTTCGCAGGCTTTTGCAGGAGGTAAGAGTTCATGCTGGTTGCTGATTTCTGGAGCTGCTGTTGTTTTTTTTTTTTTTTTTTAAATCATCTGAGGAATAAACAGAGCTTTAAGGCCCCTACCTGTTAAAATCTCTCCACTGGAATGGGTTGAAGCACAGCTAAGGCATTTTTGACTCACGTATGTTACTATAATCTAGAGAAAGGGCTTACATGCAGTATTGCTGTGCTAGATTTTACCTGGAACAAAGCTTAATAAACTTAGCAAGAGCATAATATTATAAACTTACCTGGAGTACAGCATTTTAAACTTACCTGGATTGCAGCTACGGTCCCATCTGAAACTATTGGAACATCAAGGCCATTTCTTTTGTTTTTGCTATTCACTGAAGACATTTTGGGTTGAGAACAAAAGTTAAATATACGCTGATAGATCATAATTTAAGCTTCCTGGCTGTATATTAGCTTAGGAATGACATCTTTCCCTGAAAAATATTATCTTTGCTAGGACAAAATGAAGCACAAGTGTGTCAGCTTTAAACGTGTGTCAGACTATAAACGCAAGTTCATTTATTTTCAGTGTAGGTCCCTTTTCATTCTATTGAATCATATTATTTTAGATTTCATTATTGACTCTCACTATAAACCATCGTACCTGTCACACTCTTTAGCCTCTTCTCCTACACAGTAGCAACTAAAACTATTTTGTAAGCCATAAAAACTGAAATAACAATTATGAGACAAAAGAAGGTCCAGGAAAGTGCACACGGCAGAAAAAAAACATGAATATTAAAGAGGAAATTGTTTGCCCTCCTCGCTGACTCAGGCCTCTCATTAACTTGCAAATGTGCCGTCTTCCATCTCCATATGTAAACTGTTCACCAACAAATTTGCTATGACTTGTGCTTTTCTGTTGCGTTTGTTTATATGACCCTGTGATATTGAGCACAGATGAAGACGTTTTCAAAGTTTCCCATTGGTTTCTTATTATATAGAAATTGCATCAGTATTACTGGAGTGAAGTGGCATAGATTTTTATGAACAAAGTATCAACATGTTCACATTTATATTTTACTTTTTTTGTCATCACGTTTCTCCTTTTTTTTTTCGTGCAAAATATTCTTAGTTATTCATCCGCAATAGAAAAATGAAAGAATACACAAATGAATTTAGACTGAACTGTGTTGACCTTCGTGAATAAAGAAAAGAACAATAAATTACATACAATAAAATACTTGTAGTATTACAGTAATAAACCTGCTTGGAAGATGACACAAGTCAGTTTTGCCATCAAGCACAGAGAGAAGGATAGAGACGAGGAACACAGATGGAGATTTGAGGAAGTGGACATATCCTATCTGATATGTTAACAGGTGGAATCAGGTGTTGCTCCTGATTTTAGAAGGTCAGAACAAATCCAAAACCCTCATTAACAAGAAGCGTATGTATCTGGAGTTCATCTGACAATACTGGAAATTTGACTGGGACAATGTTCTGTAGTCAGATGTTTATTTATTTATTTTTTGGCTTATAGGGTGGCTATACAGAAAAGAACCTGATACCCACCGCGGAGTATGGTAGACATCTGTGAAGGAATCTTGTTGGGTTTTTATCAGGTACTCCACAAAGTACTACAGATTTTTAAGAAATGTCCGGCTGCCTGAGTCCAAAGATTGGGTCTTAGTAATGTAATGATGCATTCAAACATGCAAATCTACACAAAAATGGTTCAGTGACCACAGAATATGACCATATGAGATAAATGAGAATATAGCCATCCCAGTTCCCCGAAAATATTTCAAACCCTTGTGGAAAACCTGTGAGTAAGCAAAAGAACAGAATCCACCAAAGACTATCAGGAACAATGGAGCATCTGTAGAGATTGTTGATAGAATAAAGGCTACATGTTTCAGCGTGAGATCGAGTTAATAAATCCTACAGTATTTATTTCCTTAACTTTTTCAACCAATTCAACAGGTGCCAATAATTTTGGAGCTTGCTGTATCATTTAATTATTCATTCATTAAAATGAACTATTTCTACAGTAAACTACAGCTAACCTGACAGAACAATGACAGTTTATGACAGATGTTCAAAACTTGGTGTTTTACTTATTGATGATGTTTGGTTTCATTTTGTAATGCAGGTCAGCTAAGCTGGCAGGACAACGTTTCCAAATTATAGCACACCTCACAAAATATGCTTTCAGTGAAACACTCTGTGAACCATTAAGTACTCAAGTTCCATTAGGGCATTACATCTCCGTGAGCTGCAGAAAATATCACAAAGACAACCAGTTATCAAGTACAAACCTTATGCCAGTTGAAAAGCCGTATTGAATCCACATTTCTACAATGACTCCGTAAAATAAATGTCAAGATAGGAAACTTTTAGAAATTGCAAGCTGGTGTGGAGCTTGCACACATTTACAGTACAGTATGGGGAAAAAAAACCCTTGTTCTTACTTCTCATCTGATCTACCAAGAGTTAATAGGGTACATTAGATTAAATGGCACAGAGTACAAGTATTAGTACAATGAAAAGCAGTTTAGAATCCAACCAGGTCAGGTATGTACTGTATGTACAGGGCAATCGATAGATTCAGCTCCAGTAATGCATGTAAGAGCTATATGTAGATATGATTTTGTTGTTATACAGTGATACCTGTCCAGTAAGGTATGGCAGGTCACACAAGCTCCATCTTTAGGTGTCTCCACAGATATTATATACAGTTCAAGTCTGGGTTACTCAAGGACATAACGACCCTTGTGCTCGACACTTGTGCTCAACGCAGTTGTCTGGGTTTTATGTTTTGTTTTGTTGCCATGCTGAAAGATGAACCTTTTCCATGCTATATTGTTGTGTGCACCCTGGAGTAGGACCTTCAAGGACCTCTTATTGACTCGATTCTGACCATTCTTCCTGTCCCTGCCACCACCATGCATCACTGCAGGGATGGTATTATCCAGTTGATAAGCAGTATCTGGTTTTCACCAGACATACTGTTTGGAGTTAAGCCCAACGTGTTCAATTTATATCTCATCAGACCAGAGGATCTTTTTTCTCACGCTGTCTTTTAAATGCCTGCCATATGCCTTGTACTCAGGAGTGACTTCTATCTTGTCAATGTAATATAAAGGCCTGATTGATGCAGTATTTTTAAGATTGTTAACTTATAAAGCTGTTAGAGTGGTTCTAACCAAGGCCATTTTATCCTGTAAACTGTACTCTAGAAAGAGCCCTAATGGTTCCAAACTTCTTCTATTTCACAACTGTGCTGCCAACTCTGTCTGTATCCAGTAAATTCAGAGCTTTAGAAATGTTTTATACACTTTGCCCAGATTTGTGTTTGTATACAATTTGTTTGTGGAAGTCTACAGCGATTTCCTTGGTTTGGTGTCTGGTTGGACATGCACTCTAAATTGTGGATCTGTGTACACACAAGCGTGCCTTTCTAGGGAATCTTGTCACGTCCTACAGATGCGTCAAGATTATCAAAATATACTTGCGCCAAGAATCTTAGGATTTGGTTAATTAGAGTTTTGGAATTGTAATTAATGTGAACTGTGTATTGAAATGCGTGTTGTTCATTCAGGGTAAGTCAGTAAATAAAAAACAAACAAAAAACGATTGAATTGAAACTGATGGTCTTTGTTGTTTTCCCCCTCCTTTTAGAGCACTGAGCCCAGCCCTGCCAGCAGCCTTCACTCTTTACCCATAAGCCCATGCAGTGAGAAGTCTCCAGCTTTCAAGGTAATTGCCATCATTATGAAATATATTTGGGGAATTTCTTAAGACTTTCAGACTGTAAAGTTTGTAAACACATTTTTCTAGTAATTAAAAAAAGCTATCAGTGTTAGTTTTCGCAGTGTGTTAATGTAAACCTTATCTTAAAAGAGATGCCAGCATTTCTAAACTGCAATAATGAGAATGAATTTATTTTCCTTTTGTTTTTCCAACAAAATGTTCTCTTTCCTTCAATTCAACTTCGGTATAGAAGGGAGCTCAATCTGAATTATTTTCCTTTAAAAAAAAATGTTGAACTATGTTGATGAGATTATTTTATTATGTTCGGTAATCCTTTGGAGCTGGGCCATGGCTGTCACAAGAGAAAGGTTTATACTTTTGCCTGTGGAGCTTTTTATGGGGAGCGAAGCGGATTTTGTTTCTCATCAGGATTTTTTTTCAAATCGGAAATCCCGTCGAGCTGAGCAAAGTTGGAAACGAGGTCTCTCTCTGTCCTCCTTCCTGACCTACATGGAGCACATGCAGGAGCAGCAGTCACACCAATGGGCCATGTGATGTCGCAGCTTGTCCGTAGCCTGCAAGAGGAAAGCTTAGAATAGGATGCCATGAATTCTCACACTGTGTTCAGATGACAGGAGAAGGGCGGGACCAGTCCTGCCCTGTTCTAGAAAACATAAAACTTCCTCGTATTTAAAAATAAAACCCACAATCCCACCTGAAACAGAACCATGTCACTTTTTGTCCTACTTTGAGCAGAAAACTTTGTATATCAAACATTTATCTCTGTGTCTTTCATAACTGGAGCCTGTGGAAAGTGCTCTCGTGTGGTTACACCGAGAAATCTGCAAAGAATAAGGAGTTATGCTTCTTGAAATTATTACCTGATTATTGTTTGTGTGGCTCCTATTGCAGTCATTAAGGTCTGTTGAGCACTAACATTAAAACTGACAGATGCAGTGAATAACTGTACGAGTTGTTGTGCTGGAAGAAGGTAAAATGGGCAAGTCTATGGATGTTTGAAATGGACCACTATGTGGTGACTGGTTCAGAGCATCTCCAAAACATCAGTTCCTGTTTGGTGTTTCCAGTATGCATGACAACCAGGTCATGGGCACTCAAGCCTCATGGAAGGATAGTCAGATCCAATTTAACAGAAGAGCTATTGTAGCACAAATTTGGCTACGAACTCAAGGTGTCAGAACACACAGTGGCATGACCGCAGACTGGTCAGAATTGGCATGCTGACCCCTGTGCACGGCTTTAAAGGACATGCAGACCTTAAGAGGTCTTGTAGAGTCTATGCCTTGACGGGTCAGAGCTGTTTAGGTGGCAGCACTGGGGGCCTACACATTAGGCAGCTAGTTTAATGTTAAGTGTATCATTGTATATTCATGGTGCAACAGGCAGAACCTGGCTTAATTGTTTTTATTCTCAATTTCAGGCTGCTGAGTTCGATTTATTGTTTTAGCTCTTATTAGACTGTATCTCTTAATGATGCAGAGGCACCAGTGATGGCTGACTGGTCTCTCATACAGTGTCAAACACTGGAAAATTTATTTATGACATTTTTCCATCGCCCCAAATCCACACAGTCTCTATACTGAATTAAAGAAAAAAGGTCAAATGAGTGGACAACCTTTTATCATCTAAATGTTGTTGTTCCATCCTTTTAATATAATTCAATAATGAGCCTGAAATGCTTCAGTGGCAACATGGCTTTGTGCTCAGACACTGCAGACAGTCATTTCAAAATCTAGTGTCCTACATTAATTAAACATCTAGAACAATATTTTTGCTAATCAGGGTAGGTCTAGAATGAGTTGCAATAAAGGGCATTGTAATTATGTTAGAAATTAATTGCATGGCAATTAATATAGAGGCGTTATTGTTGCAAAGTGGGTAGCATTGCTGGCTCACAGGTCCAGGGCCCCTGGTTTGATCTTGAGCTTACTGCCTGTGTGTAGTTTCACAATGCTTTCCCTGTGTCCGTACGAGTTTCCTTCAGGTCCTTCTACAAAACCAAGCTGGTAGAGTGGCCTGGTGTGAATGTGTGTGTGTGTGTGTGTGTGTGTGTGTGTGTGTGTGTGTGTGTGTGTGTGTGTGTGTGTGTGTGTGTGTGTGAATGTGTGAATGTGTGTGTGTATGGTACCCTGCCATTGATTGGTATCCCATACAGTGTATGTCCTTACCTCTATTCCAGTGTTTCTGGTATAGGATCCAGACCCATCAGGATCGTGTCCAGGATAAAGAGCTTACTTTATATGAATGAGTGAACGGTACAGTAGACAAGCACAACAAAAAACTCCCCATGCTGTCTTGGTGGGATGTTTGGCATACTCTATCTCCCTTATCAGTAATGAAGTCACTAACCAACATGACACAGCGTGATCAGCAGTTCATACTGTAGGGCATAGTTGACTACTGAGAGAGAATTGGCCAAAGCTAAGGGAGAGAACTTGGGGGGTAAAAAGAAGGAGAGTACATTATGAAACTCCTTTTCAATGACTCAGAGCAATTTTCTCAGCTCACCACAGCTTACCTGTATTTTTTTCCCAATAGAATCTTAACATACCTTATGATGGACAAAAAGAATCTATTTCAATAAATATAAAGCCTGCTGTTCTGACATTAATGTCATTGTAACTGCTGTATCAGCAGCAATGTTATTGTAACTTTCATTAAAATAGAATCACAAAAAGTAACCAGTCATAGTCATAGATTTACATAATAACACAGTAAATGTTGTAAGAAGGAATTTTTTCATTTATTACTGCAACACCATACTGTATTTATATGTACCTTTCTTGGTTACTTGTTTTCTGGCTGTCTGTACATCTACATGCTCTCATTAAAAAAGTATGTTTAAAATGGGAAATACAAATTATGTAGAGCACAGCAGATCACTGAAGTATGGTAATTGGTTCTAAATGAAAAGATTGGCTACGTGTCTCGTCCGGAGTAAGGTCCTAAAGAACCTGTCCGAGTTCGGTGTAAATCGCTCGAAAACTTGCTGAGTTATAAACCTCAAAAGTTTATAATGGAAGTCGATGGGGAAAAAGGCCACTTTGAGCTTCCGTACTGGGAATGCTGGAATTCCGATTGCTTAGAAAAGTAATAGCAACAAACTTCAGACCAGGGTCCACGAAAATTAAAAATTTGCACAACATGGACATGTGACATATCAAAACACTCCGCACAATGAGGGGAACTACCTCACAGGTATTCGTATCACGTCATATGCTCATGTCCGCTCACCTCCAAAAGTATTGGTCCAGTAGCTTTCACAATCTTTCTATGCACCGGCCTTTGCGAATACTTGCACCGTCAAAGCCAACATCAAAGTTTGTCGCGACAAACTTTACAAATCTGGTTATAATATTATTATTGTTAAATGGAATGGTCAATATTATGAATGAAAAAGAATGTATTTTTTAGTAATGAGTAGTTTTTCTTTTGTCATAGTTTGAGTAGCAGTAGATTTTTTTGTCTGCGTGTGTTTCTATTTATGGGCCTTGAAGAGCTGAACTTTCAATATACTTCTGTATTTGTGTTTTCTGTAACAGTAAAGTGTTCTCATTTGTTGAGCCTGACCCTTTCGCACTGCTGAAGTGTCTAACTAGGCCAACTAAACTGAAAAAACTACTTACAGCATGCTGCCAAAGTTACTGTGCACAGCGTCTTGTTATGCTAAAGGCATTCGTCTGTTTGTCTATGTACTTCTGCGAATATGTGTGTCAATGTAACTGTGGCCAAATTGCTCTCTGGAGGTCCACCATGCCTCTGCAAAGATAAAATGCCTCTTGGTGAATCTGGGATCTATAATTATCACATAATTAAATGTTCCCACAAGCCTGGATTTGGATGTGACCTTTTTTATGTGCTGGAAGTGTGTGGTTTTACTTCACTAGTTCACTAATTTGAAATTTGGTATCAAGATGGATAGTTATATTTTTTAGCTACATCAGAGGTAAACTGACTCTTGAGATCCTTGTTTCCATAAGGGAGCATTTCCGGAAATAGCTGTGATATTGAAGCACATAATCTTTTTAACTGAGCTGTTATGACCTCCATACTACATAATAGGGTTCAGTTAAACTCCTGACTAGCTGTACGTTTACACCTTGATTAATAGGCATTTAGTATTTAGTATAAGGTTTTAGGATGGGTTAAAACAGCCAAATTTTGACATTTCACTTTACAGTTGAAACTTCAAGCATATTTCATACACCACTGTGCCATATACACTCAGACTAAAAAGCATTGAAGGCTATTGGCTGAAGTCAGCAATTTAACATGCAATTAAAACACAACCAGTGAAAGTATGATGAAGCTCATAATTTAGTGATATTACCAAATTGGAATACCAAACAACTATAAAATGAACAGAGGATTATTTGCAGTATTTTCAAGATACTGTGCTCAAGTAGAATGGGAAATCCCAGTTGGGAGTGGGGTTTGTTGTTTGTTTGTTTGTTTGGGTGCCACCTATGTGTGAACAGCACTGGTCAGTAGAGACTATATGGCCAAACATTCCCTGGTCAGTAGAGACTATATGGCCAAACATTGATGGCTACCCATCAATGTGGGTGTTCTCTAAACTTTTACAAATTGGAAGCACACAACTGTATTGGATGTGTTTGGATTTTGTTTCATTACAGTTTTCTTCAATGGAACTAAGATGTGCAAACATGTTCCACCCTGTACACAAAGCCTATAAAGTCAAAGAAGGCATGACTTGCCAAGATTGATGTGGATCTTACTGCACATCCCCACTGCACACCTTTAGGATGAACTGGACTACTGAGTGTGTGCCAGTCTTTCTAACCCAGCATCGGTGCCTAATCTTGCTAATGCTTCTGTGACAGAATGGATAAATCCCTATGTCATGTTTTGGGATAATCGAAATATTACTTGTTAAAAAGTGAGGCATTTAATCTGCAAACATTGTACAATTTTGAAATGAAATCATGTCGGTAGTGAAGCAGAATAATTTTTGCGTGTCCCTCTGCCTCAATTTAGCCTTTGGCTGTGCTTCGCAAAACTATGGAAGGAGCACTTAAATTCTTTTAAGGGATTTGTGGACAATAATTCCATCTTTAAACGCTCATTTTTCCACTTTTTATATTTTCCCAATATACAACCTCAGACCTATTATAGGCTTTCATTGCACCATCATTAGTCTGATTATCCAAAAATTATGCTCATAAATGTGCAAGACTTTCATGTTACCTTACTGTATTTCCCCAGCGTGACTAATCTCTTTAAATTAAACCCTGTCTGGAAAGCAGCTTCGGTTTATCTAGGGCTCTTTATTACCAGTACATTAGTTGCCAAATCTATGCTGTATGTGGATGTGAATGAAGGAGTTTAGAGCTTTCGGTGGTCTAAATACTGAAGCTTAAGGTTCCTCCATACACATATAATGGATGTTGACCAGAGTTGCTGGAAATGGTGAGCAAGTTCACATCAGACAGAACTTTAGAGTAAAAGCTGCACTTCCTCTACACTTTCTCTTCTCTCACTTGAAAAGCTGGTTCCCAACCAGAAAATATGGCCTGAATAAAGTAGCCCTTTTTAAAGACTGTGTGTGTGTGTGTGTGTGTGTGTGTGTGTGTGTGTGTGTGTGTGTGTGTGTGTGTGTAGGATCCAGGGCGAGATGAGAGCCACTCCCTGCAGCAGCAGCTGAAAGAGAGAGATGAGTTGATCCTGCTTCTACAGACTGAGCTGGTGAGATAAGTCAAACCCTCATACACATCACCTCCATTTTCCAAATCAAGACGCCTATAGTCTTCTCACAGGCAACCAAGATTAACATGCTACAGCTTCATGCTTGCTTTACTTAATTCCTTTTTGTTGGCACTACATAATTAGGTGGGACTAAGGCTATAAATAATGGACGACATGAATGTCTAGCTGGTGTCTGTTTCTCTTTCACTGATAAGTTATGCCGATGCTTGAGAGCACTTCAGTTCGCACTGGAAATATTTTGTCACATGCTCTCTCACTGCATTGTAAACCAGGCACCATATGCTCACTACTACTCACTATGGCAAACACACTGTTCTGTGTCTTAACCGCAAGAGGGTAGATGCTGAAAGGAGAAATATGACAGCTCCTCCTCAAATTTATGGTCTAGCGGTGTGAAGGGGAAATGAAAAGACATGCTAGCATAAGAAAGGGGGCTTGAATAAACTCTAGAGGGCAGTCAAGAGGCTATAAATGCAAGAGGACAAATGAAGAATAATACTTCAGCCATAATGTGAAAGGCCGTCATAATGGTTTTCTACCTGCTAAATTGATATTTGTCAGATTGATTTGTGGAGGTGATTGAAAAGAACTCTTAAAAGCACATCAAATTTTAAATGCCATTGTTCTGTCCTATTGATGGGGTAAAGTGAAGGATGGTTGGTTGAATCTCAGTGCAGAATCATTATTACTCTGTCATTGTATTATTTCCATTAGATTGATTACTTACTCATGCATCACAAGCTAGAATATTTATTTGTTTATGTGTGGGTTTTGTATAACTTTTGTATAGTTGTTATGCTAACGTCATGCTGTTATATTCATAGCAAGTTTTCGGTCAAAGAACTTGGTCTAGACGGGGGGTAGTCTATAGTTTGAGCCTCTATAGTTTGGGCCTCAAACTATAGAGTTTTCTTGGAGTAAATTTTTCTGCCCAGACACTATATTCAGAAGACTCTTATGCTTTATTGATGCATTTCTAAATCTTCTTTTCTGTCATGAAAGGTCACCTTCTCTTTTCTTATGCAAACAAGTGTCTGTAGAAACAAAGTACTGTGGCTTTTATGTTTGCACATCTTAAACATGCACAATCCAATCTCTCCAATCCCTCAAGACAATACACCACAGTTTATTTAAAAGTCTCTTGGCTGCACAAGCCTATGCTTCAATGGTTTTCACCATTTTCTTTGTCTGATCGTGTTTATTCTGGATGTACATGCCTGAATATTGCTGTATTGTGAATTGTGTATTGTGTATTGTGTTTTTAGCTCATATGATGAACACACCATGTTCAAACTTATCACGTTTTTTTTTAAGGACATTATATATATATATATATATATATAAATGTTTTTCATGTGTCTAGAAGATTTGACATTAAGCCTTTTAATATTTCCAAATGTACAGTATTTTCCGCACTATAAGGCGCACCTAAGAGCCTTAAATTTTCTCAAAAATCGGCCGTGCGCCTTATGTGTGCACCGAGTTCCAAAAATCTGTAAAAATGTTGTTGTGCGACTTTGGTAAGCGCTCAGCTTGATTGACTGGGACCATTTCCCGCTGACACAGGGACGTAATACATACACTACGTACGCTGCCAGAGATAAACCAATCAGAGGACATTACGTAATATGTACAGTACGTATGCTTACCTCCACCACGCCTCCAGTAGGTATACTACCGGTATAGTGCAAAACAACATTTGTTTCTTCCTAACCATTATGCGCTCTACACTCCAGTCCAGTAGGTGGCGGTAAATGCACCTTAAGTTGGTTTGCCATCCGCCAATAAAAATTAGATGCTTACGAGTCACAATTCAAACTACAGGCTATCAGTTACGCGGTTGTAAATGGGAATAGAGCAGCTGAAAGAATTCGACATCAGTGTAGCTATGGTTCGGAAGTGGTGGAAGCAGGCAAATGTACTGCGTCAAGTTAAGAAGACACAGTAGTTAAGGACTTTGATGGATTTGTGGGAGAAGATTAAAAAATAATGTGTGTGTGTTGTTAAATAGTAGAATAAAGTTAAACTAAACTCACTAAACTCACTGCTTCCGTTACCTTTTTTTGTAGACTGTATGTTTTAGTATGCACCTTATAATCCGGTGTGCCTTATGTATGGGTTAAGTACAGAAATAGACCCCGTAATTGAGACTGCGCCTTATAATCCGGTGCGCCTTATGGTGCGGAAAATACTGTAAACAAGTAATTTCGCTCCCACATAGAACAGAACTGGATTATGACTGCTAATGGAATTCGCTACTGTAATTTTTTATTATATGTGTGCATGTGTTATAGGAAGCTGCCCGTTCTGCTCAGGGACCCCTGTGCCAAAAAACTGACAAAACAACACAGACGGATCCTCCAGCCCCAGAGGTGAGTACCCATTACTCGACCATAATAGAACTCTTAATGGCTCCTTTAAAGTCTTGGCTTCATTGAACACAGTCAGTTTTTTTTTTAAATAATTGAATTCAGGTCTGCTTGCCCTGTTATTTATTTACTTATTTATTTATTTATATTTGGCCATGGTTGGAGCAAAGCAATAATACTGTAATCCAGGCAGCGCATGTTCAGGTTCAGATAGTGCTGCCGGATTCAACACTTTCTCAGCAGAAAGCTTCAAGCCATTTAAATCATAAAGCTCTGATGCAGCGTTTTCTTGGATGTTCTTTGGGTAAAGCAGTTTTGCAAAGTTGTCATGCAGCATTCTGTGTAATACAAAGCTGTATAATTTACAGATATTAAGATGTTAAACTTCTTTACAAATTGCCTACATCTATTGAGATTCAGAGTAAGAACTTCAGAATGCTGAAACTTGGTGTAGAACCGTAATGTAGGGCCTAGGACCTCAGTGTTTGACCTCAGCGTATCAGCTGTGTGCAACCTCCATGTGTAACCTGGAAACAGTTTCAAAAGGTGGAGATTCCGTATCTCTCGTTTAGAATACATGAAGCGTATTATCACTGGCAGTAAGTTCTACAAGTTTTCTTCTTTCTTCTCTTGGTATTCGTCACACATTTTACCTCCAGCACTGTAATGCGGAGTGAAAAGGACCCGCAATATTATCATGGGTGGGTTTTTTCGGGGGCTCTACTTCCCTCATTCAGATTCACTTTTAGGCATGCTCCCGTGGAGATGACTGTCAGCCCCTGCCCCTTTCCCCTGAATATTTCCAGCCTCTCTAGAAGTTCTAAGCATTGTATTATAGATAATGTGCTTCTCTGATGTGAATTCTAATGATGTTTTTCTAATTGGTTTACAAGCCACACTGTTAACACAACCTAAATGGCTCACCAAGTCATCAGGCTTTTATCTTTTACATCGTCTATAAAAGAGCCGGCGAAAGATGAAGTATTCTAAGGAGCTCACTGTTATGCAATAGATAAACAGCGTTTTTGAAAAATATCTGAGAGATAACACGTTTTTTTTTTTTCACTGCAATGTCAAGAAGGAATGTGGAAGTAGAGTGGGTGGATAAAAATGTGGATCATCTTCTGCTTGTCTCATATGAACCAGAGGTGGAATCCAAGAGCAAAAACTAACCACACAAGACCCTCACGCAACCTATCTGCTCTACACAACCTCATCACTTCTGATGCTTAGCAAGAGAGGAGTTGCACTTCCGCACAACACAATGTAGACTGCACTGCTATATAGGTTACTTCATTGAGGACACACAGACATCAGAAAGTGTGTCTACAAGTAGGTCAGCTATTTCTAAGGCTGCTTTGACTTGAGGAGGTCATCACTATTTTTCCTCTTTATCCGTAGTTCTCTATTTTTTATCTGGAGCACCCCGCCTCTCACTTACTGAGCTAATTAGCTAAAGCGGGAACGAAGCAAGGGTTTCATGTCCTAACGAGCCACACAGCAGCAGAAAGGAATGGACCGGCCACATTTGTAGGCATCTGCCATACTCGTATTGAGCAGCCACAGCAAAGTATTCTCAATGTGTCAAAGAGCACTGGCCAGATGGCCAAACTCCAGACCGAGCCATTTATGCCAGCTTCTCTATTTCCATCTTGTCCACAGTTGTCCTGCAGATCAATATAATCTTCCGTGTCACTTGTGAAGCATGACACAGCTCTTCACAAGATTTCCTCTTAGACCTGAGCTGATCAAGAATCACGTCACGATGTTAAAACTGACATGTTGAGGAATTCCATTGTATCTGTCCATGATAACTGTTAAAGGGATATCAGGATAACATTGTTCCTTTAGATACCTGGTCCATACAGTCTATTCATGAGCACTGATGAGTGGAATGATGTCTGGTGGTGATGATCTATCCAGTGCACATGCAGCAGTTTAGCTCACCCACTCACATTGACATGATTAGCAAAGCTTTTAATGTTGTTTAAGTGACAGATCTCAGCTAAAGCCCCCTGACTTCCAAATGCCCCCACATGCACAAACACTCTCACAATTTCTAACTAAGCAGCATGAGCAATATGCATGTTTTTTTTATCCTGAATGAACGGTGGGGCTTGCAAAGTTAAAAGCAAATGTGATGCACTGGTTTATATCTTACTCATCAAACCATTCAGTGAGCCCTCATAGCCAGTGGAGGGTGACATTGTAATCATCAAAAACATCAAGAACACTCCTATCAGGATATGAACTTGATTCGGAACACCTGTACACCTAGTCATTTCTGCAATTACCGAACCAGCCAATCATGTGGCAGCAGCACAGTGTAAACAATCATGCATCTGCAGGTCAGGAGCTTTTGGTAATGTTCGCATCAAACATAAGAATGGGGGGGGAATGGGATCTTGGTGATTTTGAGCATGCCGTGATTGTTTGTGCCAGACAGGCTTGAAGCTTCTGAGATTTTAATGAACAACAGTTCTAGGGTTTACAAAAAAAGGAGAAAAACAAAGAGAAAGTGTGACACTTATGTGGAAACAAGGTCAGAGGAAAATGTCCAGATTGGTTCAAGCCAACAAGAAGGATGCAGTAAATAATGACTTTTTAAAAGTGGCGAGCAGTAATCATCTCCGAACAAACAAAACATCAAACCTTGAGGTGGATGAGTTACAACAGCAGATCACTACATTGGGTCTCACTTCTATCGGCCATGAATCTGAGGCTACAATTGGCCTAGAATCACTGACACTGGGCCGTTTGAGATATAAAAAAAAATATAAAATCCTTTGTTTTTTTCCCCTAGTTTTAAGCTGTTCTGCTGTTGTAGCACAGACAAGTGAAGGTAATGTCTGTGCTCTGAGATGCTTTTCTGCTATTCTGCAGTTGGGATTATTAATGGTGCTTGCAAAGCAACATTCTTGTTATCTTGCATACTGATTATTCTTCTTCCGGACAAAACTTCGGCGCGTAACTTGTCCCGCAGCTTTTGCCCTAGACCCATGAATGAGGTGTCAAATCGACCGGCTCATTGAGGAGAGGTGTGACTTTCATAAGCGATCCAACCAACGATGTTTGCACAGCGGACGAAAAAGTGGCTAAAAAAGTCCCATAGACCTGAATGGGCAATTCCTAAAATTTCACCCTAGCAACCGAGTGCCGAGATTTGCCACGTGCAAGCACCATTCACATTTTCTTCAGGTAATGTACATTCTAGTTTGAGTTACTATATTCTTCCTGTTGTTTTGAACCAATCTGGCAGTTTTCCTATGACCTTTCAGAGTTTCCACCATCAGAACTGTTGCTCACTTCATGTTATTTTTTTCACAGCATTCTGTGAAAACCTAAGAGAATGTTGTAAGTGAAATCCCAGGAGATCAGCAAGTTATGAAATACTCAAGACTCCTGTTTGGTGGCAACAACTACACCTCTGTTATCATTGAAAAGAGATTTTTTTTATATGTTGTGATGTTTCATGTGAACAACCGAAACTCTTAATTGGTATCTGCTTTATTGTATACTTGTATCGCTGCTATGCCACTCGATCATTTCATGAATGCGTTAATCATATGACTCGTACCACCGAGTTTTTTCTTGCACTTGTCTTCCATCTATGTATCTATTCTGAAAGACGTTATAACAAAATCAGTCCTTTACTTTTAAGCGATTAATAGAGGTTGAAAATAGTGGTATACAAACCCTCCAAAACTTGCACAAACAATGTAGAATGGATTCCTTTTAAATGAACCAATATTTAGCTAACGTTTAATTAGAGTTAGTGATTTTTGTCTTAACTCTTACTAAACACCAGGAACTTGCTCTGTCCAATTCTTCGTTAAAGTCAGTGCGAGAGTACAATGTATTTTCATCAAGTGCAAATACATAATCGATCATGCTGAGATGTTTCGTAAACATAAATTATAAACTGCTTCCATTCTTCTCTGCTTGTGGTCATTTTTTTCAGTTTGGCTTAAGCCTGTGGACCTCTGTTTAATAAGGATAATCGCTAAAGAGCCCTTTTACTCCATCAGTTCTCACTCCACGACAAAGATACGTTTTTGTTTTTTTTAACAGATTACTTAAAATTTTTCACATACCTCCCCTCCTAGCCATAAATCTTATTTTGAGAAGTGACAGCTCATTAAATGTTTGAATATTTATCCCATATGAAACGCCCCCTCCAGCCAAAATGAATTGTTCTGATTATGGCCTCGACGGTTCAATCTATACTAGCTGGAGGTGGTGGGAGGAAATCGATCGATGATCATCTTTGTTGCTTCAAGAAACCTGTTGATGGAATAGTAGTGGACATGTTCAGCAATGCCACGTTTAAGACCTTTAGTCCATCGTCCAGAGAAACATTTCATCATGTTTTGTTTTGACCTACCTCACTCGCGCTTAAGTTTTTTACAGGTCTCCCGTTGCCCCAACCCCCCACCCGAACCCCATTGTATTTTTACGATTGAATAGTGAAGCCAAGGCTTACCAAGTCTTTTGAACAGCACTCATAGAGATTATTATTGGAGCAGTGTTTAAGCACAAAAAGCTTTACCCTATATAAAAAGTCATGTATACAGAATTTCAATTCATTTTCTCAGCATATAGGTGCTTTTGTCCTATCTCTGCAAGCACCGTTTGAGACATTCACAGATGATTGGGTGATTTTGCAGGTCACCTAGCAGGTCTAAAATCACAATTTTTTTTTAATGATTTCATGCATCAGTCTGTGCAGAATGGTCTAGACAGACACCTATGTTAGTGGCACCTGTGGGACATGTGGAACAGTGAATTATCATTGCCCTGAAGAGCAAATCGTTTTGTTTGTTGTTTGACTATATTGTGAAGTAATAGACATGTACATGATTTTGTGAAATAGAAGATGTTTATATACCACCTTTTTATATACTAAGGGTTGCTTTACCCAGCATGTACCATAGAGTAACTTAAAGCATAAAAGAGAACGCGGAAAAAGAAGGCTGATATTGTGTGAAGAGAAATGTTTTCAGCTGAGATTTGAAAGAAGTAATAGAAGTGCAGTCACAGCTCGATTAGGGTAAGCCATGGCAATACATGACCTTCTGCCCACTGATGAAAGCCTGGTGTGGGAAACTGCAGTCTGCTGCCAGAGGATCTGAGCAAACAAGATGGGATGTAAAAGGAAGATAGGCAGGAGCAACAGTTGAAAGGGCTTTAGAAGAGCTAAAATGTAGATTGTATTGAATACTGGAAAGATAATTGTAATCAGGATAATTGACACAGCATGGGTGTAATATGAGCTGATCACATGGTGTTGTAGTAATTAAGCAGTTGAATGTTTAAATGTATTGTTTTAGCTGATATATCAATAAGCCAGTGCATTACAATAAAAGCCAATAAACACCATAGATATTTAAGAATGGACAGATTTTATGTGATGCTTGAATGAAAGTCCAGAACACCACCAAAGGAGTGTCCTGAATCACATTCTTATGCACTATTCTATGCCAGTGTGTAGTACAAATAGTGTGAGTGGTTTGTTCACACTGAAAATTACAACATGATGAAGGGTACTTCAAGTACCCAGATGATGTACTTATTCGACCGAAAAAATTCAATGTGGAACATCGGACACGTCATGCACTCAACGCTTGCAGCTTTGCTTTGCTTATGTAGTGGAAGAGGGGTGGGGGTACCAGGTGCTGATCCTGGGTGAGAAAAAAAAAACTAAGATAGCTGACAACACTGCAGCAAAATAAGCCTCTCACAAATGTTTTTTTTTTTTTTTTAAATTAGACCCATTGTGATTCTTTTTTAATATTAAAAAAAAAACATTTTATTCTAAAGGTAGCAGTGCTGCATTATGTGCATTTGATCTCATTAGCTATCAGTTGGGGAACTAGTTTATACTTCTGGTTAGTTAAAAAAAACCTGATTTGAGACAATACTGTTCTTCGGTTATTCATATAGTCATCTGTGGAGTACATAGCTCAAAGTGTAAGTGCAGAAAGATTCCATGCAGTACAACCTGTGCATATATAAGACTGGAAGATTTGACACTGGGGTTTACAAGCAATATTTCTGTTTTGTTTTTGTTTAATCTAAGAGAGTTTTCATTCATCCACAGTTTTCAGTCATAAACGCATGTATACCTTTGTTACTGAAATGAAAGTGCGAACACAGGGTTGAGGTATGTGGTGCAATTTGCATTTACATGTCATCAGCAGAATACTGAAAGCTTGTTACTTGTCTAAGGAACATGTATTTTATGATGAAAAGGAAGGGACTGAGAACCGAGCCTTGAGGCAGCACCTGATTGACAGGCGAGGTAGATGATTTATGTTTTCCTAAGGTAATGAACTGTGTTTGGTTGAAAAGCTGTTTACAGTATAAAAAGCCACAGAGAGATCAAGACAAAGAAGAATGTGCAGTGGACCAGCATTAGCAGACAGTAGGAGCACATTTTCCATCACTCACAATTGGCAAGAGCAGTTGTGTCAAGGCCAGGTTTCTTCAGGACAGGTGTAACAACAGCCCTACACATATCGATCAAACAGCAGGAGTCAAGAGGCTAGACAAGCAAGCTTTAAGGTTAAAGGTAGGAACAGCATCAGATTCACAGATTGAAGAGCTAGATTTAGTACAAAATTTCTGAGAATGAGAAGGAATCTACAGCAAAGCAATTGCTGAACAAATTACCATGAAGGTGGGGGGAAGCAGAGGGAAAATGTTAGTGGATATTACTAAATTTATCTTAAAAATAAATCTGGAGAAGCTTGTCAAGTGGTCAGCAGTACAGTGGGTATAAAATGACTTGTAGTTCTACAGTACAGTAGGTTTAAAGGGACTGTAAATGGTCAGAAGTTGGTATCTAGACATGTAGCTGACATAATTGATTATGAGCAGCACAAGCACTGGGAGAAGATTATGAGCAGCACAAGCACTGGGAGAAGATTATGAGTAGCACAAGCAACCTGTAATTAAATATATACATGGAATTTAAGGCAATTTTATAAATACATTTGTCTGCCAGTTGCCTCATAGCTTAGGAGTCAATCATGGTGAAAGATAGTGTAACTAGAACAAAGCCTGATCTTTAATCGGACATGATTATTTGACTATGTTGGAAATTCCATTATTATAATGTGAAACCACAGTGACTTAGAGGCTGAGGATGATGACCTCACACCTCAGGGTTCTGATTACTGCATTGTGCTGTGAACACAGAGTTCTCATGCTTAGGGATTTCTTCTAGGTACAGTACTCTGTTTTCCTTCCCCAGTCCAAACACATGCATTGTAGGCTGACTTGTAGTAGTGTGTGAATGGGTGTGAGTATACAGTGGGTATTAAAATAGAATCACTTCACTTCAACTCTGATTGTTTATTTATTTATTTGTTTGTTTGTTTATTTTTTTCAGTTATTTGTGTTTCCTGTTGATGTTATATCTTTCACTTGGACGTTATAAGCTGCAGTAAGTAAATACAGTTGGATAAAACAAAAAAAAATTGTGTCCGTCTTCATTTTAGGCGGCAAAATAAAAAACAAATTGTGATTAAATCTGAAGGGCGGTCATTCTTTCTATACCCACTGTATGTACGATTGTGCCCTGCAGTGGTTTGGCTCCACATCAAGGCTGTCCACTACCTTGTGGTCTTTGGGATAAGCTCCAGGTTCATACAAAGCTGTGTAGAAGTACAAAAAAATGGATTGAGGTTAAAGATAGTACGGCTACATTCGATGAGGTGGTGATCAGAAGCTGAGTGACTGTCTTGAGTCCAGAGATTATATCAATATTTATGCTGTGAAAGTTCCAAGTACTTAAGCTTTTTTCTTTTTTTCCTGAAAGTGCCTTTCAGCTTATGCAAATTAGCTGTGTGTTACTTCCTGCCTCGGAGGTTGTCAGTTTTGTCTGGAGAACAGGTGTCTTTCGAAAACATCTACAACTCCTCGCTTAAACATTAAAACTTGCCTTTAAGCCCCAAAACATAGATGGACTAAAAAAATGTTGTTTAGTGTTGTTTTTTCTCTCAGATTGAATACCTAAAAGTAATTTCAAATTGAAGTTTAAAAATTATTAATATTGAGTATTAAGAAGCTATTAAACAAATAAATGAGAAGCTATTAAATCTACTAATTTAGTCCTGGTTGTCGTTTTTATGTAGCTTATACATTTTTATGTATTTTATAAAATATTGTTTGATCATTCTATTATTTAACTTTCATCCATCCAGCCATTTTCTGCAGTTCTTATCTTACACAGGGTCATGGGGAACCTGGAATCGAGCCCAGGGGACTTGTGGCACAAAGCCCAGGGTGCAAACCCATAACAGGGCACGATCACACTCACACACTCATTATCACACTACTGAGGCCAGTCAGCCTACATTGGATGTCTTTGGACTGGGCATACCATCCCGGGGTTGTAAATTCACATGTGCACAGAACATAGTGTTATTTTTCATGCTTTTAGACCATGGTGCTGCACTTGAGCCAAAATGGCACAAGAAAAAGGAGCTAAAGTGAGGAGCAGTATTAAGTCCAAGGAAGAATTGCACGTAACTAAGACACGCGTCTGTTTTACTCCAACTTTCCTCAGTAAGTTCAGACAGTTCAGCTGTCCCCTGTCCATGCTGATCATATTGAGGATGTGTGAGTAGGCTGTTTACCAATACTGCTCCAAAGATATGTCATGTGATGCTTTTACTTCCAGGACCAAGCTTATGCCAGCCCCAGTTCTCCTGCTTGCGCCTTGTCTCACGCGCAGTCGTGCGAGTTCTTCCCACAACCATGTGGTGCTTCATACAAAGCATGGCATACAACCACGGTTCAGAGAGCTGGACACTGCTACTCCCTAACTGACGCTTCTGGATTCTTGCCTGCTTTTTCGAGACCTCTACATCTTGTCTTTTTTGCTCAGCCAATCCAATTCCTGCCTGCCAAGCTTTCTGTATCTGTCTTTCTCTATATATATCCCATCCTTCTGCTCTTGTATATGCACACATATAGTCCTGGCTTTCATATGCAGTAATGGTACTTAAGACATTACAGCTTCAAATGTGTCCTTTTTACACCATATCTCCTGACATTAGATGGAGTTCTTGATCTGTCCTTCGCAGAACATTCATCTCCAGTTTAAACGCTTAAATCCAGCCTCACATTTAGTTTGTATTTAATCCCCCAGAAGCACCGTTTCAAAGATGAAGGGAAAACTCAGAGAAGCGCATACATATACTGCCCTTGTGTGGGCGTAAGTATATTGAATGATAATCCACGCAGACAGAGGCATGAGAATGGCAACTCTCTGCCCAAAGCGCCTGGATTGGGAAGATGAAAGCGGCATGTTTATTCAAGAGGAGGGGCTGGCTGCAGGAAGGCAGAAGGCCGCATAGGCTTTGATCCACTTTTAACTTTTTTTTATTTTACTGATGTACGTAAAACTCATGAACATGTAGTATAAACTGAATGAAACCAAAGTCACAAAGGGTATAATTTTATTCTAATGCTGAAATAGTTTTTTTAAAAATGTATTTGATTTAACTCTTCCTCATGTGCCCCTATGGGATTGTTCCAGGGAATGCAGGTCATGGGTAATTTAGTGCAGATTAGCTGAGATGGAAGGTGTCTCAGTGTGCTCAGGAAAATTGCCCCCCCCCCCCCCCCTGAACTGAAATTTCCTTCAAGCTTCATAGCATAGTTTAGTAAAGAACTAATTTTCCTAATCTACTCACTTGCATGATAGTGCATTGTTCCTTTGCAGAAAATACAATATAACATTTCAAATTCACATTTCTTTTTTTGTGCTATCCGTGATCATCATTCCTGGGAACTTTACATGTGGCCGCTGGTGAGTGAACGTTTTCAAGTGCGTCTCATGCAATAATGAAGTGCTGATCTGCGCCACTATGATTTGGATAAGTGCATTGGAGTACGGCCAGACAGCAGGCAGGCGTTAGCAGCTAATGAGACAGCATCCCTCAGGAAGGTGCGTGGGCTCCTAGCAGCCGCTGCTGTTCCTTAGGTCCCACAGCTTTGGCCCCATGGCTGTATCCTTCACATCACATCCAGCACACCATCAGCTGGAGAGGATCTGTCTGCCTCTGTCTTTTTCTTAGTTTTGTCTTTGACATTCCTTCACGTTTTTTTTTCTAAGGTGGCAGAAGAGTGGGAAGGTGAGAGTCTTATTAGAAGCAGCTTGGAGTGGGGGAGGCCGAGAAGACTTGATGATGAGAGGCCATTACGAAAGTGATGTGTATTTTAAATGCTTGTTATGGACTTAATAGTGAGATGGATCCACATGAAAGCATCAGTAAAGGGGACAGTAAAGAAGGGGTGGGAGCGTGTGTTATAATAATAACATGGTTTTACTAAAGGTTATTGAAGTGTTAAGCTGTGTTTAACGCGAGATGGATGTGCTTTTTAAGTGCAAACGTGTGCACTGGTAGGCCTGTCATTAACACAGTGCTCCATCTGGGCTTAGTGCTAAGGCATCATCAGGTGTGACGCCAAACGTGTGTGGGTGCTTGTGTGAAAACATTAAGTGGCAGGCAGGTTGGAGAACACTCAGTGTTTTTTTTTTTATCTTTTTTCTTTTTTTCTTTTTAATGAAGTGCCATGCCAGTTGATTAAGTAGTTCTTCAGGGATGAATGTTAAGTGCATTTTTCCTAGCCCCTAATATATGCTGTCATTTGAAAATGTCATCTTTTGTGTAATCATGCAATATCTCTTGTATTGTTATGCTCACACTGTAGCCCTGGCTTAACTTTAATAACTTTGTCAGGGTAATGACTGTAGCCTAAAATGAGAAACAGAATTATTGAGTCCCAGTACATGAGGCTGGCTGCAGGCTGTCTGTGGGGTATTTAGATATTAGAGGAAGGTGTGTGCTAGTCGGTGTGTGCCATACACACTCTATCTCGTCCCTCAATTCTTTCCCCTCAAGGGCCAGCGTGCGACAGAATGCACAGGCGACACCTCACCAGGGACAGATGGCTGGGAGAAGAAAGAACATTGTGGCAAGAATTTTAATAAAGAATTATATCATCAATGACACCAATCCTAGTGTTTATTCTTGGTTGTGGCCTCAAGCAGTTTTTTTGTAGGTTGGTGTGCAGGTTTTATATGCACAGTATCAACAGTATAAAGTTATACGCCTTGTCTTTTAATCTACACTTTACACAGGCATTTGATTTTGAAGTGTTTACATTTTTTATTTAAGGTTGTTTCTCCATGTCTTCCCAATGTGGTCACCTGGCAGTTCTCACCCACCTTTCCTGAGCCTTTCCCTGTTCTACACCTACCACACAGACAAGGTGAAAGCTAGCATTTTCTTTATTCCGAATCGCATGAAACCAGCCGTTACACTGACAGAAGAAAGAGTATGCAGTCACTCCCACCCAGAGAGCACAGCCAGTTTTGTGCTCGTCGTCTCGATTCAAACTTGCGACAAGAGAACAAATGCTTTTTCCCGCTCAGGAGCACAAACTATTGAAAAAATATATATTTTTAGTTTTCTCTCTTATTTTCCTCTCTATGAGTCCTATGAAGGGCTGTTGTAAGACCAAACTGAGACTCGGTCACTGGATTCTGACAGTGTAGTCGTGTCACAGTGTGGTACCCCAAATGTCTCTCAGAATATCCATTTACTTGAGTAATTATATTCCCCAGTTTTTAATAAATGCTACAGATAGTTATTTTACGGCCCCTTGGTAGTGGGAAGGCCCTCCTTTATATTTTTCCCTCCTTCTACTCAGTACCTCTAAATACATGTTGCAGTGTGAGTCACTCGCCCACCTACTGCTTCCTTAAGCATCTGCAGGTTCACGCCCCCCCAGAGACCTTAAACGCTGTTCACAATCTCCTCTTGCAAATATCTTCAAAGAAAACTTTTTGTGTTCCCCAGTTGATTGCATTTGTTGAGTCTGTGCTGTGGAGTAATGCAATTTTGCGTACCTAGCATAGAGCTAATTTAAATCAGTCTGTATTAGTAAATAATTAATGCAGTGTTTAATTCTTTCTAATTTGGTAAGAATTTAACAGTGCCTCAGTGGTGAAGCTTCGAACACTGTAATTGATACTTTGTTGACGTTAGACCATTCATCTTCAAGCCATGTGGCATATTCTATGTCAGATCTGTTCTGAATGCTAATGATCCGGCAATGAATACCAAGGGACAGGGTCAGCCATGATACAGCACCCATGAAGTAGTAAAACCCCGGGGGCCTTCCTCAAGGGCCCGAAGGTTGAACCCCAATCCTCTGATCAACAACACAGGGCCTTAAACTTGAGCCTTGAGATTGATAAATAAAATGATTTATTTATGAGAGTTTTGTAAAAAGTGTTTTTCCCTATTTTTATGTCTTAATGCTAATCTACACACTTGATCTTCCCTTGATGCCCCAATGATTAATTCAAAGACATGTTTATATCTGCATAATGGGACGCCATTCTAACTCGTCTCACCACATCCACCTTTTGTTTTTTTCCATTTGATATTCAGGTTTTTATTTGTGTTTTGCACGCATCATGTTCATCGGTCTATTCATTGTTGTGTTCTTTTGTCCCTCCCAATCCTTCCTTGTGGGTGCAGTGAGCAACACGAGCCTGTGCTGGAGGCAGAACGCAGGTAGGAGGTATCTCTGTATGAAGCAGCCCTTTCTGACTCTAATCAAAGTCAGGTCGCTTTTCTCCGCCAATCTTTGCCCTGGCTAATTAAGGGAAACAGCAGAGCTTTTGAAATTGCATCATCGAATAATAGAATCACTTAATTGCTGTGGTGCTCCTTATGAAATTAAAGTGATTGTTGGGTTGTAATCTTATCAGTAATCTTAATCGGAGCGCATGTTGATTACAGAACGTGGTGTGTCTTCATCAATGCTTACCCAATCCACCACCATTCTATAAAATTGCCTTATTTTTGTTAATGCTTATTTCCATGTGGCACTGCCTTAATGCCTTTTGCCTCCAGGTTGCATATAGACATTTAGCATTTATTACACAAATACAAATCTTGGCGCGCACTGAACGGGACAGTAAACCATAACAGTGAGGAGAAACGGGAAGTGGCTTTATAGCCGAGAATATATTTAGGCAGTTATTTAAATTCTCACTTTGTGAGTAATGTAGAGGAATTTGAAAACACTTCACAAACACAAACACACAGTGAAGCATCCCAGTAGAAAGTAGAAAATGTAGATGGGATGCAAATCACACCAGTCAACCCCCTCCTTTAGCTCTGTGGGTGCAGAGTAGGTGTTTTAATGTGAGTAAAAATTGAAGTCCTGCTGCTTTGCCTTTTTCTGTGCCATAGCTCTGTGTTAGATATTGGGTGGTAGTGTGAAAGTCTGTCATTTGGTAACATTCTGTATCTGCAGTAGATTGAGTTTAACAGAGGATTATTGTGTTTAGTGTATTGTGGTGTCCTGTGAATCTCTTTTTTTTCTTTCTGTGTGATTTGGGTATAGAGCGATGTGTTATTAGTAGTTAAGGGCATGTAATCTTATCCATGTTTATGTACCGAAAGCTACATGCCAACATCTATTTCATTCATTCCAAAGGAGGTTAGAGAGCCTTGCAGGTGTGTGCTTTATAGAGCGCTGCCAAGATATGTACTCAGTTGATCCATTGCGTTTACAGTACAAAAGGTTAACTGGAAAGAGTGATCACTGGACCTTACTCCCAGTGACAAAGCTCAAGGACACATGCAGTATAAGGCAAATATTATTTTGACATCAGAAAGCCTGTGCATTTATAGGTCTTTCCTGGAGGAATTACGCTTAAACAATAAGAATGAACCAAGCAGCCCAGACTTTCTAAACATTTGTCACATTCATTTAAGAAATCCAAGCTAACAAAACTGAACAGAGCCATTCATACAAATTACATTTCGAATGAGTGCTTCACATAATTTGAAGTTCTAATATTATTATTATTATTATTATTATTATTAGTGAAGCAAGATTTGAACCTCTCAGTTGGGAACCTCTCTTCAACACATCCTGTTCTTTGGGCCTAGATCAGATGAGTCTATATCCGGTTTCTCATCTATGGTTAGCTACAGGTGGAAAAGAGTTGCGTGTCTGATGGATGCAATCTTGGGAGGAGACAGAGAGATTGATGTATTATTAAGTAGCCTCCAGGCCGCTGTCTATTATTGGAGTTGTTAGTTCAAGCTTGTAACAGTCAGCGATCAGCCAGAGAGGATGTGTGTACTTTTGTTTTGGGATGAGACATCGTGGTTTATTTCCCAACTTGGGAAAAGACCCATTTTAAATATTTCATAAGACACCGAGAGAAATAATTGGTTTCATATTGTTGCTTTTAGAACGACTTGATCAGACATGCTGCCCTTCCTCATTTCCTGCTCACATGCAGCCTCTTTTACCTGCTCAGCTAGCTGAAAAAAGAAAGCAGAAAAATAGATTTAGCAGTTGAACTGAACCAATATTTTGTCCTGATTAGGTTAATTAAATGATTTGGCCTCAATGTGAAAATACCTACAATATATACACGGTAATGTTACTAGCATTAAAATAATTAAGACTGAAGTTTTATCTGGAATAAAAGATCGTTTAGTAATTATGCAGGACTAAACTTGCAACATTTAATCAGATCTGTTGGAAATCATGTGTTGCAAGCACTAATTAATTATAGATGTAAAAAACTTTTATTGTAATGGTTCATTCACTTTTCTGTATTTCTTCACATTTCTAAGCTGCTCTTTTGCAGACATTAAAGCAATACTGTGTGCTTTCATATAATCCAAAGCTTTATAAGATCAATATCTCAGCTGAAGTATACAGATGGCCTTTCAGCGTTGTGTAATGTCTCTCTCTGTGTTATAGCAGGGCCGGCATCTTTCTTTAATTATCTGCTTCAATCCTTTTTCTTCAATATTATTTTTATTAAAGTTGTCTTTTTTTTTTTTGGTAAAAAAGTACTACAGCTTTTTTTTTTCCTTCCAGATTTTTTGTGTGCATTTTTCTCTGCCCAGACCACATCAGCATTTTTGTGAATTCTTGAAGGGACGTAATGTAGAGCTATTCAGTTTTGACATTGGAAATTCAGCTATTCTGTCCATTAAGACCAGTAGACCTTTTTCACACTTCCGTTTATGAATGCAGAAGCCGTAGCATTTCACAACTTTCAGTGAGGCAGCAAATATAGAGACTGCAATATTTGCAGTGACCTTAAGTATACATATAATTCAAGCAAACATCCTTGACTTTCACTCATGTCTCCACCGATGTGCTTGTGAGAGAGAAATGGCTTTCGAGCTATTATCTGCGATAAGGATAAGCACCATAAACGTCTGCAGCCTGCATTTCAAAGAATAAGACTACTGGAAATCCAGGTGTAAATATCAATAGGATGAGAATATAGAGTCTCCAATTGAATGGACAGATCAAATATCTTTTGTCCAGCAAAATATTTTGACTTGACAGAATCCCAAAAAGAAACAGTAGTGTGTAGGACCACAACCATGCAGCACTTCCACCCTAAAATAAGTGAATATTTGTACAATATGCCAAATGTATGTTGACACCCCACCATCACCCCTGTAAGTACTTGTTGAACATCCCATTCCAAAGCTGATATTCCCTTTACTGCTATAACAGCGTTGACTCTTCTGGGAAGGCTTTCAGCTAGATTATATTTAACATGGCTGTGCGCATTCAGCTGCAAGAGTGAGGCCAGGAGAAAAGTTGTGTTACCATTCCAGTTCATCCCAGAGGTTTTCAGTGGGGTTGAGGGCAGGGCTCTGTGGAGGAAACTGGAGTTTTTCCACTTTGGCCTTCACACACCTTGTCTTTACGGGGCTTGCTTTGTGCACACATTTACAGTGGTAGGTCAGAAGTAAGACTTTATTGGAAATCCCAGCAGCATTGGGCTCTTACCTCTAAGTTGTGCAAATGAAGTAGTTGCAAATTGCTCTGGATAAGACCATCTGCCATAAATGTAGACATCATGCTATAATACATTAGTCTCTTTCTTCCAGTAAAAGGAGAACTACACCATACAAAGACATTCTAGACAATTGTCTGCTAACAGCAGTTGTGGGAAGAACCATTACATTTATTACAAGACCCATTACATTTATGGCATTTGCCAGAAGCCCTTATCCAGAGCAACTTACCTTAAACTTAACTTATGCTTAAATTTTATCCCATTTTTACAGCGGAGCAATGGAGGGTTAAGAGCCTTGCTAAGGGGCCCAGCAGTGGCAGCTTGGCACACCTGGGATTCAAACTCACAACCTTCCAATTGGTGGCCCAACACCTTAACCACTAGGCTACCACATGCCGGGTGTTATGGTCAGGTATCCACATACTTTAGGCCGTATACTGTAAATTCAGTAAATTACTATGAAGAAACTATTTATCACACCTTGTTGTTAGTGATTGCTAGCTAATTAACTGCTGTGTTTGTTAGGAGATTGATCATGACTGTGGGGTTTAAACCAGGATAGACATTCAAAGTTAGGATTGACACCAACTCGGTAGCTGTGTGAAAAGTAAAAAAACATAGGTATTTTATAGTTCAGATTCACGGTGTGACCCTTGCATTTCATTACCTAAATAATGCTCAAATTGTCAATGCTACTATTCAGTTCTGGATATCTGGATATCATGACATTGGTATTGTGAAAACAGTAAATACGAGTTTTCTAGGGAAAAGTAGGGCTAATAGAAGCTATTTAAAACCTCACATGGACTTGTCTCTGCTAAGAGCTTGTGCTTAGTTTCCTTTTTTTTTTTCAACCTATCTGAACGTCCCTACACCAGATTGATGATAAAGTTTAGGATTTAGGCTGAGTCATTAAATCATCCTAAAGGCCAAGACGGAGCAGGTTTTTGGATTATTTGTAGATTCTTGTCTGACATACATTTAAATGCAGCAGACAGGTATCTATTGTAACTGGATTTTAAGCACTTTGAGATGCAAGCCCATCCAGAATTGGTGGTTAGTATGTTATATGGATGGTCTAAAAATTTAATTGAGTGCCAGGAACTACAGGCTGTTTCAGTACATATTTACATATGTAAAAGAAGATGAAAAAAGCTGCATGCAACATCACAAAGCATTCTTCATTCACTCATTTTTAAAAAATTGTTAATTCATTGTTTCATGTTCAGTGATCGTTTTATTCTGGTCAAGGTTATTGATGATCCATATCTTATCCCATAAGCACTGTGCACGAGGCAGGAATGCAACCTCAAAAAAAAACAAGATTTGCTCTTAATAAAGCAACTGACTGATCTTTCACCAGTTGCTGCTAAAAGCAGCTCAAATGTCATTGCAGCAAGAGAACTCTTAAAATGTTGAAGATTTAAGTTAAATCTTAACAATCATAACCCTGACTTCATTTGCTTTTTAGACCAAATGAATCCTCCTCTCTCTTATTTGCCAGTTGCTGGCACAGAATCAGTGCTCAATGATGCTGCAAACAACCTGAGACTTGATTGAATGTCTATCCTGGTTTAAACCCCACAGTCATGATCAAGCTCACCATGCTGAGATCTCAGACCAATTTCTCACACCCTTTGCACCAGTTTGACCGTCACCCTCGACAATCTGCCCCATTCCATTTTACTTACAGTAACTACTGTACAGCGAGCTGTGAACTGCTTACACCACCACTTGCCCCAGTGATTAAACAGGATTGTGAAATAGTCCACGGAGCTTTGTATTGTCAAACTAATTCCTTTATTATTCCTTCATTATTTTGTCTGCAGTCTTTTGAAGGCAATTTTTTTTCTTTTATCATGTAATATTGTGAGGATTTACTAAAAATGTGTGGCTCCAAGTTTTCAATCCAAGTTGGCACTCATATTCAGACACACACCATACTGTTCAGTTTGCCAGAATGTTGTGAGCCCTGTCATTTATGAGACAGTTGTCACAATCATTCACAGTCACTCAGTCTTCACCAATTTATTTTTTCGACCAGTTTGTGTTGTAGTGGATTTGTTAAGTTTGGAGAGAACCCTAGAAACGGCACAGACAGGGTAAACTATTGGAGAGTTGAAAGCTTGCCATCCATGGAGGCTGGTCTTTATTTTTGATTGAGATAAATGTAGTTGTCTTTTTCCCTGTACGGGTTGGCTGGGATGAAGTCCATTTTATCCAGAGTATTGAAAGGGCCCTTGTGTCATAGATTCCTTTTACTTACAGCTACTGTATGGCACTACCTGAAACCCGGTACAATTTAGATTGGGCCCATTAAGTGCTTTGTACTTTTTCCTGGATTATTTTGTTCATAACAACAACTGCATTTAATTTTGTATTAACTCTTCGATTACTCAATGGTATTTATAGCATCAAACAAATCAAGAACCCATTAGGTCTGACTGACATAAAGGGAGAAAGGAATCTGGAGCAAAGCTGATATGCAGTACTTACGCGATGATTTACTGACTAGAATGCATTGATGGTTTTTTTTGGGACATCTTAATTGAATACCGCCGCAATCAGCATATTCATCAAAAGGGAGATTTGAGCTTGGTTCGTCTTTGAGAATAGGCTGGATTTAGAAATTAATTAGAGCTCCATTATCCTTTGGACTGCAGATTGCAGCATGAGTATGATAGGGGAAAAGGATTGCTGTATAAGCGTGTGTGTGTGTGTGTGTGTGTGTGTGTGTGTGTGTGTGTGTGTGTGTGTGTGTGTGTGTGTGTGTGTGTGTGTGTGTGTGTGTGTGTGTGTGTGTGTGTGTGTGTGTGTGTGTGTGTGTGTGTGTGTGTGTGAGAGCGAGAGAGAGAGAGAGACATACAGACAGACAGGCAGACAGGCTTTGGACACAGAGGAGTGTGACCAGGATCACAGCTATCTTAGACCTCTTCTTTTTCCTGACAGGGTCAGTTCAGACTTTCTACATTCTGAAACATCATGTACCAGTGACTCACAATCAGCCAGTTCTTTTTCCCAGTAACATCAAACGAAAATATAACACATTATATATCAAGGCAGCAGTATGTGGGTGTGTAATCCCATATATTATCCATGTAGTGAATCACATATACAACTTTTCAGGAGAAGCTAAAATGATTACTCTGCTTGTCCACACTGCTCTACATAGTATATTAAACTATTTTTACTCACCTTAGCAACATTGTTATATAAAACAGATGCATGGTCAAATGTGTTCAGAACTCTAGCACTGTCTCGAGTTCATTTCCAAAGGACATTCCAAAGGACTTTGCTTGAAAGACTGGACCTTTATAGACATTTGAGTTATGAGGCCTCTGCATCACACTGACAGTTTGGAAAGAGTTTGGACAGTAAACAAAAATCTTGTAGCAGCATCATTATTCAAATTTAGTGGTATAACTTTAGCATTTAATATAAACCATAAGCTGGGTGGGTAGATGTTGGCATTAGATTTTCAAACTGGTTTTGAGCTTCTTAGAAGATTTCTCACTTGAAACCCTTCCAGATAAGGAAACACTGTTATAGGGTTTGACATTGAACATTTTACGCACACTTACAAATGAACAACTAAAGAAAATTTATGTTAATTTGCTTTTAGGAGATGTGATTTTTTTACTTAGAAAGTAAATGTGAGTGTTAAAACTTAATTAAGTGTGTTAATAAGATTAAACATTAATAGAAAACAGACTAAATCAGACAACTCATGTAATGTGCACAGTGATTAAAAACAGATTCTAAACTAGAATTTAAAACTTTTTTAAATTTATTGTGTGTGTGTGTGTATGTGTGTGTGTGTGTGTGTGTGTGTGAGAGAGAGAGAGAGAGAGAGAGAGAGAGAGAGAGAGAGAGAGAGCTCATAGGGGTGCATGTTTATTTCAGCAGGTCTCAGGGTGCCTTCTAAGTCTGACTTAGTGTCCAGGGATGAGGTTGCGTATCCATCACTGTGTAGTGGCACGCGGTCAGTGTCAGCCAAGGGACTTGCTCCTGTTTACCGCTGTCCTCCTCACCCACTAGTGGACAGATTCAGGACATTTTGAGTTTATTAGTCAAGCTAAAGTAGGACAGGTGCAGTCTGAGCATCTTCCTCCATATTCTGGTTCTGAACGTACTGAGGTAGCAGCAGCAGCGAATGTGTGAAATTCAAGAATTTTATTGGACCTTCTGTGCATGCTTGCTTTCAGTTTGAGATGAATGGTATGTCAGTAAATTGGCTTCTGCTTTTCCTTTTGGCATGCACTTTTAAATTTTTCATCTGTCAGATGCTGAGAGGACCCCTGGCTCTCTAAATCTGATCTAGCACAGTTTATCCCAGCATAAATGGGAGAAAAGTCAACACGTAGAACATTAATTACATATTCGAAATCGTCTTTAGATTCTGAATCGCCTTGAGGTGTATAGTTTTGGGAATGTTTTGCCACAACCACAATGATCTCTCACAAATTTCCTGTAGATTTTTAAGATGGGGCAGAAAGGATTTACACCATGTGCATCAGAGACAAATTCAGATTTCAGACATGGCATGCTAGCACCATTACGCCTGCACACACACACACACACACACGTCAAATGCATTCATATAACTACTTTACACACCAGTATGCAGTTGTTGAGTATTGTAAAGAATTTAATTTAAGAATGAAATTTAAAAACACATCTTTCTGTCTTTTGCTTATCTGTTCATATCCACAATCACGAACATTTTGATTTATTCTCTGTTCGTTTAAATCGATGTGTATTCTAATTTCATATTACTTTTCAGAATTATAATCTAATATAATAATTAACTAAACTATTATAATCAGAAATATAATCGCTTTTCGTATTTTTCTAATCGCAAATGTATTCCATTAAGCACAAATTCTTGTTAAAATGTAGATATTTTTAAATAGATGGTTTGTAGGGATATTTTGGTTTCAGAGAACCTTTTTTTTTTGTTTTGTTCTATGCTATTATATAAATATGCAGGGCTTGTAGTATTGTTGCAGTTTTTAACCACCTAGTCAGTGAGTTAGGAAGATTTTAAACCAGGAAACTGATGAAGTCATTATAGTTGGTGGGCCTTCTCGAGTTATTGACTCAGAAATAACTCAATTGTACAGTCTCTGTTGATATATCAATATCAATATTTTACAGATTTATCAGGAGAAAAGAAACTTGTGGTTTTATTTCAGACTTGGTGTCAAAATGCTTTGCTTGCATAGTTTACATTAACTGCTTAATATTTATTGTGACATTGCCTTCATCTGGCAGGTCGTGTCCCTTATCATCAGCCACCACCGGATTATGAGCAATCAGTCTCTTGCTCTTCTTTTTTTTTCTCTTGCCTTCACTTTTTCATGGCTTCTCTATGGGCTGTCACTATCTATAGTAGTTGTAATTAACATGGGCTTGTGTGGACAGAGAATGACATGTGTATCAGAGGCAGACCCTGGCCGGAAATTCCCTAAGGCGAGGTAGACGCGTGCCAGCCAACGGTACAGCCAAGCCTTCCTTTGCTCACTCGTTACTCAGAGCTACATGACATGTAACAATGACACTCAAGGGCCCTGTGAAGGACACACTGTTCCCCTCATCCTCTCTTTGTATTTCCTTATACTTTATTTTTATGGTCATGTGGATGATTGTTGTGTCCGAGTGTTGAATAATTCCCATTATGGTAGTTAGCCAGTTGTGCCACCTTATTAAAAGAAATGCTCAGGCATGATCCAACGTACTAAAAAATAAGGTCTGATATATCCTCAGATAATGTAAAGGATACGAGTGGCTGTAATGGATTGAGAAAAGCATCATCACTACAGGTATTATACTGGCCCGAATAGCCTGGTAGCAAGTGCTAAAGAAAGGAAGTCTCTCGAGGATGTGCTAGGGTGAAAAATGAGTTGCTATAAACTAGGCAAGCCCTTTAGTACTCTAAAAAAATAGAAAAGAAAAAAGAGAGACCTGGCTGAGCTTCTGACAGCAGAGCCTCTCTGATGACTTGGCCATCCATTGATGACTTGGCCATCCATAGATGAAAAGACAAGCACACATCTGTGATTTTAATTCTAAAGCCATGACCTAAAATGATTTCAACAGAAGTCTATATAAGTATAGTGCACATCCTGTTATCATGGTGGAGCCATGGTAGATCTAGAGCTTATGCTGGGAACACTGGGTGTGAAGCAGGGATACATACAGCAAGGCAATGCCAGTCTAGGTCAGGGAAATATGCACACACACACTCGTATCCTCATTCATACCCAGGGGACAATTTAGTGTAGCTAATCTTCATTCTGGCTTGGTTTTACAAGGAAACTGAAATGAACACAATGAGAACCTGTGAAACTCTGCATAGACAGTAACCCAAGCTCAAGTCCAGCTGGGGATCCTGGAGCTGTGAGGTTTCAATGGTACTCGCTCCACTACTTTGTCAATGGAAACTTAATCAATATAAGGAATTCATAAATGTAAGGCTATGAACAGTTGATGTTTTGTGTCTGTGAAAGCTTTAATAATTCAAACACTAATTGCCTTATCAAAGATTCATTGCAGAAATTTCTTCTGCAGACCTTGACTTTGCAAAAAGTTTCTTTGTATTGCACCAGCTAGCACCAGGCTCGCTCTCAAAAATGCATTGCCTTCTTCATAGTGTTGACTCAGTAAACGAGCGCTGCTCCAGTTGTTGACATAAGGCCTAGATTTGGAGGGCACCTGAAGCTGCACAGTGGGTCACAGAGAAAGATGCCCAGGCTGGTAAGCTTTGTATCCTTGTGTTGTTTTTACGCCTGACATAACTGTCTGTAGCCTCAGTCATTGCACTTACTTCAGCCCGAGTGCAGTAATAACAGCTGCAAGAGGCTGACTGCTTTGCTCTCCGTACACTAGCACCCAAGCAAATGGAAGGGAGCCGAGCGGAGCTACACAAACATCACAGCCTGAGGGCACTCAAGCATTTGGCTCTGTGTTTCATGTTCTACTGTACCTCTGCCTGCAAATTATACCATATGCTAGGTTGCTGATGGGATGTGCATCTTTGAATGCTATCCAGCAGTTTGGCTTATTTTGTTTTGCTGCACTTTCCTGTGAAAAAGAGCTGCCTGCAATAGCTTTGCCTGTTGGCATAAAAAACATCTGCAATTGTTTGTTAAGGATGCTGTGGCACCCAGCTGCGTTCCATCCACTGCTTTGTAATTTTTGCTTGTAAAATCCCATATGTGGCAATGATGTGTGATGCATTTTTCTGACATGATCCTTAGAACACTCTTCCCTTACCATAGTGGAGCTGACAGCCTTTAAAACAGGCTTCATGAGCCCGAGAAGACATCTGCCACAACGCGTGATAGAATCTCAATTTATACCGCTTTTATCTGCATCTTTCCTCTTTTTTTTTTTTTTTGATATACATATCCCCTATTGTCTACCCAGTGCCTGTCCTGTCAGAGAGAACAAGACAAGCACTGTAAAGCACCTTATCTTCCCACAAAGCTGATGGCTATTTGAGGGAGGCAGTAGTAGGAGGAAGGGCTTTGATGTTCACTCTTCTACACTGCATTTTCAAATCAAAGCGCCATCAGGTCTCAGTGAACAAGCCTGGCAAAAATCCATTTCTGTCATTCCATCTTTGTATGGTGCTTAGGAGAAATATTCACACACACACACACACACACACACACACACACACACACACACACACACACCTTTACACTTATCCACATTTTGTACTGAAGTGGACTTAATTGGAATTATACGTCATGGAGCTACACAATTAGCAGGAGGGTAATGCAGGGTTCAATATTGTTTGTTAATTTATGAACAAAAAAATTCTTTAAATGCATTATTTAAACGAAAAAAGAAAGGATGTGGTACAACCATGCCTAGAGGAGACCATCTACCAAAAGTTACCGACCAGCTAAGGAGGTCATTAGTCAGGAGACGTGACCCGCAGGCCAACTCTGAAGGAGCTGAACTGATCCACAGCTTACACAAGAGGAGGTGTTCACAGGACAACCATAGCCTCGACACCCCGCAAAGCAAAGCTTTATGGAAGTGTGACGTTAATGATAAGGAGACCTTATGGACCTTTCAATTCAGGTCCATAAAGTGTTTCGAAGTGTAATAGTTTTTTGAAAGCTAAGAACCATTAATTATCCTGTGAACCATCAAAGAACCCCTGAAGAACCTTTTTATGCTTGCTACAGTTTGCTACATAATGTGACAGGTGTAACACCCCTGACACACACATACACACATTATTGTCATTCCTTTGTTATTCTCACACTACTTTACTTTTATGTTCCTTTCAGTTTTCCCCCTCAAATATCTTTTGATCTCTCTACCATTTAGCTTGCTTCTCACCCTCACATCTCTTTGTACTCTCCCTGTGCTGTAGCACCGTGTCATAATGTAGTTCATTTTCAGGTGCACTGCTGACTTTAACAGAACCTTTGTGAAAATTCCACTCCTGTGAACAGAAAAAAGCCAAACCTCTGATAAATGACCTGCTGAGATACCTGGTGGGAGACATTTATGTGTTCCAGAAAGAGTGAAAATTGCATTGGTAGAGACCTGCAGTGACCCTGGCGTTGAAATGAGATATAATTCTAGGTATGACTAATAAAGGCGACTATTTATGCAGGGCCTCAATGAAAAGGTTAGGCTAATTTGAGCTATTGCTGCGCATCCTTTCAAAATAAAATAAGAATATTTATATTACTTTCAGCTGTCGTCATTTAAAATTTCGCAGTGCAGAGGTCTAATTTCAAAGGGCACACACGCATGCACGCACACACACACACATACACACACACACACACACACACACAAGGAGAGATCTTGATTTTGGATTAAGATGGCACAGGAAACTGATTTGAGGGACTTTCAAAGAGAGTGTATTACTTGGGTGGGAACAGCAGTTTCTTCAGACACCAAAGACTGTTGAACTACCTTCAGAATCCCTGATTTATTCCTGAGTTTAGTCTATGAGATTTTTTTTTGTCATTTTTTTTGTCATGTGTATGTGTGTTTCTTCTGGATTTTTTTGCCATCTCCACCACCCCAAAAAACAAACAAACAAACAAAAAAACATGGTGGTAGGTGGTTGACGGTACCAAATTGTCTGTAGGTGTGACAGTGAGAATGTTTGTCTGTCGTACCCCATGATAGATCAGTGCCCCATCCAGGATGTCTTCACAGCTGTATTCCCATCTCACTCCCACTGTTTGCAGGGTAGACGACCAGGATCCTGACCAGAAATCAGGTGTTGCACACAGATAAATGAATGTCCTAGATGTGATCAGACTGTTGCTAAGCACTTGTTGACCTCAAGCATTAGAATGGGGAACTTCTGATCTCACTCATTTTTAGCTACATCTGATGTCCTAGCCAGATGTGCTGGTTTGAGTATTTTAGAAACTCTTGATTTTCTGATATGATCAAGAGATCATGATGTGTACATATATACCATGGCTTCTGCTCTGATCTCAGAATGCTTGGCAGATGTATCATCATGGATGACAGATCTTGCAATATCCCTACACAATAATCTGATTTCACCTTCGTAACGGTAACTTTGGGCAACCATGGACAATCAACTGTCCTTTCCCTGCATGTGACACACTCATGTCGGTTTCTTCTCTATAACATCAGTAGGATTCAGCCATTTATATCCACAGAGGCTTAGGTACTTGTTCAGTCTCTTTTCATTTTGAGACTAGGCGACTACAACTCACTGCTGGCAGGTCTACCTTTGAACGCAATTAGTCCTCTGCAAATGATCCATAATGCAGCTGCACAAAGTGTTTTCAATCTTCCTAAGTTCTCACACACCTCCCCAGTGCTGTGCTCCCTCCACTGGCTTCTGGTAGGTGCACACATCAGATTCAAAACACTGATGCTTGCCTACAAAGCCAAAAATGGACCATCGCCCTCTTACCTCAAAGCTGTTATCACTCCTTGCACTGCTCTGCTCGAATGGTCCCACAATTTCTCCGGGAAAGAGGTAGGCATACAGCAAGACTCATTTCTGTTGTGGCACTGAGGTGGTGAAATGAACCTCCCCTAGATGCCCAAACAGCTGAGTCACTGGCTATCTTCAAGCGACAGGTGAAGACCTACCTCTTCTGAAACACTTAAACTAGTTTTTTTTGTTTGTTTGTTTTTTAATCGTTTTATTTTTGCTGTTTGTTTTAGGTGTATATGTAAAAAAAAAAAAAAAAAGTGTTTATAAGTGATGTATCCTACGCCTTCCAAATGCCATAAATGTATGTTCATACATAGCAGTCTATAGAATTTATAGTCTATAGAATTCTGCATGCACAATTCGTTGCTGATTAGAGAGGTCAAAGGAGAATGGCCAGATGAGTTCAAGCTGACAAGAAGGCTATAACCGTAGTTGTACGGTACATACAGAAATGCAATATCTGACTGTTTAAATCTCATGGGGACATTTGGCTGATTTCCTTTTGGTTAAGGTTAGCGTTAGGCTTAGGTGTAGGCATAGCATTCATTAGCTGAATTCATAATTACGTCAATCAAAGCTCCTCACAAGGGGAGTAAGACAAATGCGAGTGGGTGTGTGTAAAATAAAAGGAATAGTTGTTGACAGTAGTTAAAGCAGAGTGAATCATGAATAGGAACTGGGATCTTCTTCTTCCACCCAATACAAACTCATTGTCCCTGTGGTAGACACACTCTGTTTGTCCTTGTGTGCAGTGGCAGGTTAAAAAGCGGCCTTTGGCCTGAGCATATGATTGTAAGGTCTTTTAGTGCACAGAGTAGCCTGTGGGAGTTTTCCATACTCTCTCCTTTTCTCTGTCAGCTCTTCTATCATCTGAAGACACGTCCGCTTCACAACGTTAGACGTCTAGCTCTGCAGAAGCCGCAGGCAAACTGTGTCTCTTCCCTCCGTGCTGCCTGAGCACACGTCTACTCTGCCTCTGACATTTGGGAGACAGTGATAAAAGATAGGTGGCTACTGAGCTCCAAACGGGAGCTAATGGCTTTATTTCCTACTTGTCTCAGTGAAAACACTGATGATGGCGCATTTATCATTTAAAGCACTACCTTAGTCAGGAGGCCTAGAAAATAGCACACTCTGTGTAGGAAGTGTCGTTATCTAAACCTGACAGTGGGAGTTCTTTTCATGCTTTTATTGATTTGAGATCACTTCTCTGAGAAATATTTCTGCCTCTGCAGACCCTGCCTCTAAGGGGCAGTGGTGGGTCAGGGGATATCCGCTGGGTTACTGCTCAGATCGTCAAGCGTTCAAGCCCCAGCACCAACAAGATCCCATTGCTGGACCACATAAGCAAGATTACTAAACTCCATGGCTGACCCTGCACTCTGTTATGCTCCGAACAGAATTTCACTGTGAAAAATAAAGGCATTCCTCTTTTTCTTCTTGTGCAACGACCAGAGACTATTCATTTTTAATGAGAGCTGGAGACATCTTGCAACATGAGCAACAGCAACTGTCAGTGACTTGATGTGGGCGTGTCCAGCAATGTGGGAAAGTTGAGAAATGTTTAACATTATGCAAAAACGCTGCGACGTGGTGTAGCATCTAGGGACGGTAGTGAAAACAGTAGAGTACACATGCTGCTTTTCTTTTATCTTGTGTATATATCTCCCTCCAAGATGTTTCATTTTACTAGCAAGAAAACTTATTTGAAATTCTAGTTGCAGCACCCACTTGATAAATGTTATTACTATGGCAACCAACTGGCGACTTCATAGTACAGTGACAGGTACTTCATAGTACAGTGTGAGTATGGCTCACAGCGATAAAATCACTGCATGTGTGAACATAGTTTTATGTGGAATAATACAAAGGCTTGATCTCCAAAGTCGAGTTATTGGTCATGTACCAAGTCCAGATTACAACAGAGGTTGATAATCACTCATTTGCCACGAAACAGTTTACTGTTTTCCTTTTGCCGTTCTAAGTGATGGTTTTTGAGTGTCGAGTGCTGCATTTATAAATATGTGTATATGTACTTTATAGTGTGGTGAACAACCATGGTACTTCTCTCTGCCCAGTGGGTGTAATCAGCCTGAGGGGCTTTTAGTGGAAGTGTACAATTATCACCAGACTGGTTTTTATTACAGGCTAATAAAGACACAAATGGATTAGGCTGTTAAATCACAATGATTTACGCCAGTATCCTGTTTTCAACATCATGACTCTGCAGGTGTAGTGAGGTGTGTGTGTGTGTGTGTGTGTGTGTGTGTGTGTGTGTGTGTGTGTGTGTGTGTGTGTGTGTGTGTGTGTGTGTGTGTGTGTGTGTGTAAAGGTTTCTGGCCTTTTTCCAAAGCATCAAACTTCAGTCTCGGATGCTTTTATGTCCCTGATTTTGCGAGACTGAATGAATGTGGAGGCATGTACTTGAGATGCCGTTGAAGAGAACTCGGTCCACATCCACCCCTCTTCTGATCTCTGCCTTTCCTTCTGAATATTTTACAAAATGGATGTCCGTGTCCTTTTATCTTGGTGTGCATACGAGCCGTTCAGTTTCTACCAAACTGTAGACATGTACTTTCTTTTAGATTTTTTTTTTTTAAACCCTTGTCTGCTTTCAGTTTCCCTTCACCACTTTCCACTTTTCACATTAGTTAAGCAACATCACGTTTAATCAACTCTCTCCCTCAACCCAAGGGAACAGTCAAATTTACAATCATTGCAGTTTATTTTATTGCATTTTAGCTGTAAACTCAGCTGGGATTACACGCTGAGTTGTGGGTGGTATTTAGTCAAAACATTGAAGCCTTTAGCTAATGGCTTCGTTTATAGGTGCTCTGCTCATTAGCATCATAAGTAATGGGCTGTGTGGAAGTGAGGCTGTGCTTTGTGGGGGGGGGGGGGGGTGAGATGAACAGGTGGCTTCATCTCTGCTGTGACTTTTTCCTTTTATTCAGCTACATCCCAGACATATACACTAGCTTGCTATTCCACTAAGATGCAACAGTCTGTCAAAAATCAATTAAAGATGATCCAGAAGTCTGGGCGAGTTTGATCGAGGTGTTGTTGAATTAAGTGCCCTAATTTGTTCTTAGTCTTAAAGTCTCAGTTTGTTCTTGTTTTCCTGTTTATCATTCCATTCGTTGAACTTAAACCATGAGCAAACCTGCTTTTGATTAACACATTTAACACCTTTCTCCACATTAGTTAAGAAGCATCATTATGCATTGAGCCTCATAAATTAGTGTCTACTTGTCATATGTACTGCCACTAGTTTATTCCATTGCTTTTTAATTGCTGATGCAACAGGAAATAAATTGTCCAATGTACACTCAACCTGTTTTTCTGATTATTTTTTTTATTTTTTCCCCTTCTTTGTCAACAGGCTGTCCATCCAAGTCGAGCCATAGGCAATAGCAGCAGCAGTCTTCCAAGGGAGCGAAGGTCAGCCCGACTGTCCAGTTTGGGAGAAGAGCGTCATAGTGGAGGAACAGGCACTCGAGATCTTGCTGCACTACAGAGGAGGTCTGAACAGACATACTCATCATCTTCTGAGGCAACTACACCACGAAAGCTAGACCATCCGGGGCCCTCTCAGATCCCTCGTGCCGTAGTGAGTGGCAGCACTTGCAGCCTGTCCTCAGACAGCGAGAGACTCACCATGGCAAGGCCACACTCCTCATTCAGCGGGCGTCTGGGCCAGCCGCCACGCGGGCCGCTCTCTCTGCACATGTACAGCCGCAAGAACGTCTTCCTCCAACACTCGCTCTACACGACTGAGTTGCAGGCTCTTGGCCAGCAGGATGCTTGAAAACAGACACACACACACACACACACACACACACACACACACACACACACACACACACACACAAACTACAAACACACTTTAAATTAGACTTCTGCACTAATCATCAATCCCTCTGCCTCAGCAGCTGTTTGACCTCTGGCTGGTTTGGACAGAGCCCCAATCTAGCTTCTGCAGCTATCTTAAAAATGCCATCAATCCTCTATTGACCCAACTTGACCTGCACAGGTAGACTTCATTACGCAGCTGTGTGACAAGGGCAGTATGGCAGAATAGTGAGTCTGACACCAGTTCACTGACTCACTGCTTACTGCTAAAAGACTGACATGGGAGATCATTCTGTATTTATCTATTTTTATTTGTCTTTTGTATTTAAAATCTGTGTAGTAGTGGTACCAGTGATACTGTCTATCTGTGTGTATTTAATCCTAGCATCTCCACTTACCTCCGCTGATCGGCAAAGAAAAGAAAAAAAAAAACGTAGAGAGAATACCAGACTTGAGATCTGAACGACAAGCACTCATGTGTCTTATATCAAATTGATGCTTCATCTGCACATCTGTTGTGTTAGAGATCGGTGTGTATGGAATGCACACATTTGTAATTTACCCACCAGCATCTTTTTTGCACCAACAAATGTGGCCCATGCACATGTTGCCAACTCTTATCCTCTGGGGGATTTTAAGCTCTTGCTGCTAGTTGGAAATGATTCTTTCTCTCATTAACCTTTACTAATTGCATGCTACTTTGCTACTTTTTTACATGCCATAAACCGAAATCATACCTGAGCCTTTTTGTACAGTGGCTTAGAAATAGCGTTTACAGTATTTTAATAAGAAGCAGTGACAGCTTCTAGTGATCACCACGTCTATAAATAGAGACCGGGCGAGTTCATTTTGCAAAAAAGCTCGACTCATGACGCAAATCTCACTTCTTACATGTAATAACAGTCAACTCCCACTACAGCAATCGTCATATTTACAATAAATAAATAAACAAACAAATAAATAGATAAATAAATAAAGCACACTAAATTTCACATTACAAATGGTGCATAAGAGCTATATTTAAGCTATTTGTTAAAAAAATGGATTGACATTCTTTGATGACAGATTCATGTACAGATATCCACACTCTGTACAAGGAGCTTGGTTTTATATATATATATATATATATATATATATATATATATATATATATATATATATATATATATATATATTTGTCCAATGTTGGGACAGCTTTGCACTTCGGGCCAATGAGCATCGAAGGGCATTCAGAGGGGAAGGAAACCCTGAAGAAACTCACTTCTATCTATCCAGCAGGTCTGCTCCCGGAGGTCTGCTGCTCCACTTACAGCAATCTGCTGGGAGCACCAGTACGCTCGCTCTCTCTCTCTCTCTCTCTCTCTCTCTCTCTCTCTCTCTCTCTCTCTCTCTCCCCTCCCCCCTCCCCCAAGCACCCCCCCCCTCCAGCCCTACTTGTACAGCAGAGAGAGAGATTTAGCATGCTCTCACCATCACCTTGCTGTGATCTCAATATCATCTCTCTGTGAAACTGGAACATGCTTCTTATGTGATTTAAGAATGACCTTGCAAGAATAGAGACTGCACTTCCCTTGAACATTTGCTTTTAGTGATACCATTATGACAGAACTTGAACTCTAAATGCATGTTTGAACAGACAAGCAACTTTCCTCTTCATGTTTCTCAACCGTCATCTCTTAATGGGCATAGAACCTTTCAAGGTAAATGCTGTAATGGCAAAAGCACGGGTAATTAATTAACAAGTACAAGATGAGATAAAGGAGAATAAATGGCACTTGATGGAAAAATCATTCATGAGACTGTATGTAAGAAACACATCCTCTGAACAGACACTTTGTCAACTAGATTTTGTCAACTAGGTATTTATTTTGCGCCTTATTTATTATGATCTTTGTTGTGATATATCACTCGAAGGTCTTATTTTGTATGTAAAACTGGCATCCTCATAAAGGCTTCTCGATTTATTATGATTTATTATCATGCAGAAAAAAATGATTTGTAAATGATGTATTTTCCAAGATGTACAGGGTTCGTTTAATATCAGCACTTTGAAGAAGTGATTTTAAACCATGATCAAACTGAGAATTTAATAGAATATGTTCCTGTACTTTACTTTTTTCTCTCAACAGTGATTTTCACAATAATGTTATAATTTACACTGAATGTAATATAATATATATATAAGGATAAATAAAAACTTTGAACAATTTGAATCAACCCAAGTTCTTGATCTACTGATATTTAACATGT